>NC_044931.1:5065673-5068824 GCF_003576645.1 Ipomoea triloba | reverse complement strand
ATAAAAACTGGACGATCCTATTTGGTCAAATACCTAGCAACAAACTCCTATGTTCCTTTCGTTACAGTATTTCGGAACCGGGACCTGGTTAAGGTTTCTGATGATGATAGTGATGATGATTTTGATTCTGATAGTGATTCTGATAATGATTTTTTATAGTGGTGGCAATATTGACGAAGAAGACGATGTTTGCGGAGAACTAGTAAGAATTGTGCCTGCCATCCAATTCGTGACGTGGATGATCCGCCGAATCCATTGCTGACTTCACCACGATCGATTAGGTGAAACGGTTCTGCAAAGTTTGTTTGTTCATACAGGCTGCGTGGTTATAGTAGTAAGAATTGTGCCAGCCATGCAATTCGTACTGCATGGCGATATTACTCTACCACTCTATAAATGGAGGCTCGATAAGTGTCTTCACTTCATCAAATTAAAATAAAAGAAATTTAGTACTAGCACGTATGGCTATGGATGCTGCAAACAGGCTTTCTGCAATTGCTGCCGAAATGGGGCAACTGCAAAATGAGATTCAAGAGCGCCGTAGAGTGCTAAACCTCTTTTTGAGGAGTGTTAGAACACTGGATCCTGCCAGGAAAGAAGCGCGCATTCGCGCTGCCAGAGAGCGTATCGAGGATTTGGAGGGGAGGCAGCAAGCGCTGCGGGCGGAGCAGCAAGCACTCATAGTGCAGGCTGTCACCCACGGGCACCGGGGATACTAGAATATTCCGTCGACTCTTTTTTTTTTAAGAAGGTTTAAATAAGTGTCTGTAGACGCAAAGTAGTGTGTTTTAATGCATGACTTTCTTTGGCTTTGTTTAGTAGAGATCTACTCCGATGCTTACTGGAGTCCTATTTATGCTAACTATCTTTGTTTGGTTTTCTTTTGTATGTTTGCATGTATGGGAACCCTAGTCCAAAATGTTTACTACTTATGCTTTTAGAAAAAGAAAGACTTATTCGTATAAATGTGCTGAAAATTTTGTTCTTTCCTTAGCCTGCGAAAGATCTTTTTCTTTTTTTTAGTATCAAGCTGTTGATACTAGATAAAAGGTAACTCCAAAAATTTCTTTGTCCCCAACGCCCCTTAATTAAAAGGAATTATAAACTTCAAAAGTTTTTTATGGTTATACGGGTATCCAAAGTACGAACGAGATGGATGTTTGTTGTCCCAACCATTCTTGTTAATCCCGATCCCGATAAGGAAAGGGGGTAATTTCTAACAAAGTTTTCGTTTTTTCCTAGGCGTAGTGCTTATTTTCTTCTTCTTCTATGCCGCCTATTGGTACTAGTGCAGTAGAGTTGGCCTACAATAAATAATCCATAGGTGTAACCTCAATACTAAAATCGACAATTGAAGCATCTAAGGCTGCATTAATCGGGAATACACGACAGAAGGAATTGGTTTATTTACAAACCTCCCTTCAACTGAAACAAACTATCAACCAGGGCTGAATCCTCAAATAAGAAAGGAAGAAGGAGAATCAACTGATACAGGTAGGTGATTAGGTATATAACCAAAGGAAGAGCAGAGGGATAAGTCGACCAGAGGAAGACTTACTTCATATTACTTAATAGGAAAAGAAGGGCTTCAATAGCTTTGGCTGTGAAAACTCTTGGTCTTGGAGCATCAGTTCACCCAAGATCGGCAGGACAAAGAACTACTAGGTTTGTGTCAGAAAAGCGTCTTGCGTGACGATCAAGGGAAGAAAGAACAGCTATGGAATATGACAGGTATCGGTATTGAACAGACGGAAGTCGATACAAGCAGAATGACTAACTTCAGTTTCATCACCCGGGCCGTTGTAGTTGCGTTCCAGGGGTAAGCCTCCCCAAGTGCAGTCCTACGATAAGCTTATGTTGATCCAGCCGAGCGAATACTTTCTATCGAAAGATCAATCCAATAGGTATGATCCATAGGTGGTAATAGTTTAGTTCCCTTCCCAGCAATGGGAGATCCAGTAACTTTTCTGCAGTTGAAGACTATCATGCCTGTTTAATGAAAAACTGGCTGGCTCTGGCTACCTTGCGGAGCAAACAAAAGATCCCCAAATCACACTGCCTGTATGAACAAACAAACTTTGTACAACCAGCTTACGTGGAAAAGATTCCATATTCTATGCCAATAGACTCGTGACATCCATGTACTGAGTCGTCAAATGAGCAAAGCCCAAGCTTATACGCATTGGCCCACAGGGTGCCCATCTTCAAGAAGGCCCGAATGAAAGACCCAAGCCTACATGAACCATCACAAAGAAAGTCCTACAAATGAAGACTCGGGCCTGTTTCGATGAAACCTCGATGAAAGCCCACAGAAGGGCCAAAGCACAACAAGCCTACCCATCATCAGCCAACCCCCTAACTTTTCTGCAGTTGAAGACTATCATGCCTGTTTAATGAAAAACTGGCTGGCTCTGGCTACCTTGCGGAGCAAACAAAAGATCCCCAAATCACACTGCCTGTATGAACAAACAAACTTTGTACAACCAGCTTACGTGGAAAAGATTCCATATTCTATGCCAATAGACTCGTGACATCCATGTACTGAGTCGTCAAATGAGCAAAGCCCAAGCTTATACGCATTGGCCCACAGGGTGCCCATCTTCAAGAAGGCCCGAATGAAAGACCCAAGCCTACATGAACCATCACAAAGAAAGTCCTACAAATGAAGACTCGGGCCTGTTTCGATGAAACCTCGATGAAAGCCCACAGAAGGGCCAAAGCACAACAAGCCTACCCATCATCAGCCAACCCCCTAACTTTTCTGCAGTTGAAGACTATCATGCCTGTTTAATGAAAAACTGGCTGGCTCTGGCTACCTTGCGGAGCAAACAAAAGATCCCCAAATCACACTGCCTGTATGAACAAACAAACTTTGTACAACCAGCTTACGTGGAAAAGATTCCATATTCTATGCCAATAGACTCGTGACATCCATGTACTGAGTCGTCAAATGAGCAAAGCCCAAGCTTATACGCATTGGCCCACAGGGTGCCCATCTTCAAGAAGGCCCGAATGAAAGACCCAAGCCTACATGAACCATCACAAAGAAAGTCCTACAAATGAAGACTCGGGCCTGTTTCGATGAAACCTCGATGAAAGCCCACAGAAGGGCCAAAGCACAACAAGCCTACCCATCATCAGCCAACCCCCT
>NC_044931.1:5046589-5051058 GCF_003576645.1 Ipomoea triloba | reverse complement strand
GTGCGGAGAACTAGTAAGAATTGTGCCTGCCATCCAATTCGTGACGTGGATGATCCGCCGAATCCATTGCTGACTTCACCACGATCGATTAGGTGAAACGGTTCTGCAAAGTTTGTTTGTTCATACAGGCTGCGTGGTTATAGTAGTAAGAATTGTGCCAGCCATGCAATTCGTACTGCATGGCGATATTACTCTACCACTCTATAAATGGAGGCTCGATAAGTGTCTTCACTTCATCAAATTAAAATAAAAGAAATTTAGTACTAGCACGTATGGCTATGGATGCTGCAAACAGGCTTTCTGCAATTGCTGCCGAAATGGGGCAACTGCAAAATGAGATTCAAGAGCGCCGTAGAGTGCTAAACCTCTTTTTGAGGAGTGTTAGAACACTGGATCCTGCCAGGAAAGAAGCGCGCATTCGCGCTGCCAGAGAGCGTATCGAGGATTTGGAGGGGAGGCAGCAAGCGCTGCGGGCGGAGCAGCAAGCACTCATAGTGCAGGCTGTCACCCACGGGCACCGGGGATACTAGAATATTCCGTCGACTCTTTTTTTTTTAAGAAGGTTTAAATAAGTGTCTGTAGACGCAAAGTAGTGTGTTTTAATGCATGACTTTCTTTGGCTTTGTTTAGTAGAGATCTACTCCGATGCTTACTGGAGTCCTATTTATGCTAACTATCTTTGTTTGGTTTTCTTTTGTATGTTTGCATGTATGGGAACCCTAGTCCAAAATGTTTACTACTTATGCTTTTAGAAAAAGAAAGACTTATTCGTATAAATGTGCTGAAAATTTTGTTCTTTCCTTAGCCTGCGAAAGATCTTTTTCTTTTTTTTAGTATCAAGCTGTTGATACTAGATAAAAGGTAACTCCAAAAATTTCTTTGTCCCCAACGCCCCTTAATTAAAAGGAATTATAAACTTCAAAAGTTTTTTATGGTTATACGGGTATCCAAAGTACGAACGAGATGGATGTTTGTTGTCCCAACCATTCTTGTTAATCCCGATCCCGATAAGGAAAGGGGGTAATTTCTAACAAAGTTTTCGTTTTTTCCTAGGCGTAGTGCTTATTTTCTTCTTCTTCTATGCCGCCTATTGGTACTAGTGCAGTAGAGTTGGCCTACAATAAATAATCCATAGGTGTAACCTCAATACTAAAATCGACAATTGAAGCATCTAAGGCTGCATTAATCGGGAATACACGACAGAAGGAATTGGTTTATTTACAAACCTCCCTTCAACTGAAACAAACTATCAACCAGGGCTGAATCCTCAAATAAGAAAGGAAGAAGGAGAATCAACTGATACAGGTAGGTGATTAGGTATATAACCAAAGGAAGAGCAGAGGGATAAGTCGACCAGAGGAAGACTTACTTCATATTACTTAATAGGAAAAGAAGGGCTTCAATAGCTTTGGCTGTGAAAACTCTTGGTCTTGGAGCATCAGTTCACCCAAGATCGGCAGGACAAAGAACTACTAGGTTTGTGTCAGAAAAGCGTCTTGCGTGACGATCAAGGGAAGAAAGAACAGCTATGGAATATGACAGGTATCGGTATTGAACAGACGGAAGTCGATACAAGCAGAATGACTAACTTCAGTTTCATCACCCGGGCCGTTGTAGTTGCGTTCCAGGGGTAAGCCTCCCCAAGTGCAGTCCTACGATAAGCTTATGTTGATCCAGCCGAGCGAATACTTTCTATCGAAAGATCAATCCAATAGGTATGATCCATAGGTGGTAATAGTTTAGTTCCCTTCCCAGCAATGGGAGATCCAGTGCTTTTACCAATTAAAATGATTAATAGAAAGTCTTTCGGACCTAACTGACTCGCTCTGTAACCCGGCGAAGAGGACTAACTCTTTTTGCCTGAGAGTTCTTCTCCCTTCGATCGAGTTGGGGGGGTTTTCTATCTAATATGAGAGAGAATTAGAGCTGCTAGTTTCTTTCCAGTGATAAGGCCCTAAGACTAAAAAAGTCTGACTTAATCCCTTCTTACATCCACTTGCAGTGAGAATTGCCTGCCCTATAGTTGAAGAAAAAAAGGGTAATCCCCTCTAGTCTAGCTCATAGCCAACTCTCATCCCCGGGTTACCCGCTCATAGTTCTTGCTCTACCCGCGCACTTCTTTCATCCGAGGGTAGAAGCCTTAGGGAGGAGTTGATTAACATTCCTACGCTTTAGGGACTGATTTAGGAGTCATTTCTTTCCATTGATCGGATAGGCGAGAGTGAGAGTTTCGCTCTTCTTTATGGAAGAGAGCGGCTTTCGGTTCCTGTTATTGGTATCGACCTACTTCGTTAGTGCCGGATGGTCAAATTGGTATGAACATTTTGAAGCTATTTCATCTGGTTTTGGGAGGGAATTTTTTATAAAAAGCCTTAACTTAAGGGTTCTACAAGGTGCCTGTTTGAAGCAAATGGCTACTTCTCAACTAACTGGAAAAGTAGCCTCACAGGTCAAGTCAAGTGACTTAGCTTCTAAACCGTTAGTGAAGTGTCGGGAGATGCGTACAGTTTCGGCACTCGAAAGAAAAGCAAAAGAAGGTGCTCAATCTAGTAATAGTACGGGCAGGGCAGGGAAGGGCCTTTCTCGCTGTAATGAAAGAATTTTGTTTTTATGAATGATTCATTCCATTACCATCATTTGTGCTTGCCCCATCACTCCGAACTACCGTGCATACAATTGCTAAGAGCTGCTGTAAGCGCTGTTGCGCGAGTACTGTATCACGAGCGCACTACCGAGTACCACGAGTACACTAACTAGAGAGGAACTACGAGCAGAAATCAGTAGTCACTCTTCTTTTTAAAGAAAGATATTGCGTATAAAGATAGATAGAGAGAGATAGTAAGTATCTTAAGCGGCCGAGAATGTTATGTAAAAAGGACCAACGAGGATCCTAAAGGAGAAGGAGGAGGAGTAGGAGGAGTCAGTTTGAAGATCGAGGAAAAAATAGGAAAAAAAAAATGATTGTTCTAGAGTGGTTAAGACAACAGTTCGAAAATGAGCCGGGCTTTTTTTATATGGTTTTCCTTGGACTATTTATCTATATAAATAAATTGTTCAAGGAGTACTCCAAGATGTTAAACGACGTCTTGGAGTACAATAAAACACTCGGCGTTCCGATCTCATTCTCATATAGTTGGATTCGCGGTGTTAAAATAGAACCGGTATTTCCCTCAGAAACGGGAGATCGGAACAAAGAAAAATGTGGACACTCTCCGAGCCCGGGCGGAGAAAAGGAGGGGGAGCCTTAAGCCGATCATAAAGGACTACCTGCCAAAAAAAAGGTAGTCTGTCCGCCGCTTTCTTTCATAACAGAGCCGCGATTCCCGGCTGGCATAGAAGTCTCTCGCGCGGGCGAAGGAGATGCATTTCTGGTACTGGTGGTATTGGACAAGCTCTCAGGGAATAATCTCTTTCTTATTTCTGCCTTTCTTTCCCATGACGACTAGGAACAGGCAAATAAAAAATTTCACTTCGAATTTCGGACCTCAACATCCTGCTGCTCATGGTGTTTCACGATCAGTATTGGAAATGAACGGAGAAGTGGTGGAACGTGCGGAACCACATATTGGATCACTCCAGTGCGGCACGAAGCCGCTGATGCCGAGTCGGCTCCTATGCCGCTAGCTATGCCCTGCTTGGTCCCCCGGCACGGTGGAGGTTCCGTAGCGCGTCATGAGCACCGGGCTAAGGGGCGGTTGAGCAACTCAAGCGAACCGCCTTACCTTATTACAGCATAGGGACAGAAGGGAGAAGGTTGTGAAGGTGGCCTCGTTATCCATACCCCCGGTCGGATGAATGGAGGACCGACCGGACCCGGGTTTTCACGAGCGTTGGCGGGTTCTGGAGTGCCTGTCAAGGGCGCTAACGCATACCCCGGGGTGATCATCACCACCTGCACTAATTGTGTCATAGAGAGTCATTCGATCACTCGAGAGTACATTCAATGCTACGACCCATTTATAAGGAGCAATCGAAAAATCCAGAATTCCTTAGACATATAAAGAAAAAGATGGGCTTTTGCGTTCTAAATAGAAGTTAAGATTCAAGTTGGTTCAATGAGGGACTATTTGGCTTATTCTCGTTCTGCCTTATTTATTTATTCTTTTTGTTTATTATTTGAACTAGATTCATTTTTTCTTTCATTTATTTTTCTCTTTTGCATTGGTTTTTTAACAACAGTGGCTTAGGGGTAGGGATAGATGGTCTTCGCTTAGCTTTCGATTCCTTAGAATCAAGCTAAATTTCCTTACAATCAAGCTCAAGCTGGACCGAAGACTCCTTTGAAATCAACGTTCTCCTTGAATCTTCGCTGTAGAAAGGTAGAAAGGCTTGCTGGCGGTGCGGATGAGGCAATCCCCTATGTTAGGAGCAATTCATGCGAGCTCTGTTTTAGCTAGTTTCTTTGCGGAGCCAGAGACCTGGTGGGGGTATGTGAAAGATTTGGTACATGCCTTGGGCAGACTTTCTTC
>NC_044931.1:5035468-5038889 GCF_003576645.1 Ipomoea triloba | reverse complement strand
GTGATCTTATATACGAGACCAACATCCTTATAATACTACTACTAAAGCAGGCCCCACCACACTGAATTATGAACTTTGCGCCTCCAGGAGGGTCAAGGCAGAATTCCATTCCTATCCCCTTCGTCTGGTCGAGAAGGGACTCTGACTCTTCTATTACAGAGGATTAGTCCCATTTTCGTCACGATCGATCCACGTCCTACCCGGGCTTAGAAAGCTAGCTTACTAAGGCGAAGGACTTCTTTATTGATTGCACGAGCTAAGAAAAGATCCACAATCTATTATCTAATGAATATTAATTAGCTATCTAATTTTCCTTTGCCTAGCTGCCCATTGCTAGAACTTCCAGCGCTAAGGTGGTTGGTGTGGTAAGGCAAGCAACTCCTCTTTCCGACGCTAAGCGCAAAAGGCACTCGAAGGAGTAGTGGGACCAACCATAGGGTTATAGTGGTAAATCCTGCCACCTCAGACTCCTATTTCCCCTCACGTGTCAACAAGAAAGTTGGGTGCTCTCCCTTAACGTGGTAGGACTCTGTTTCAGGTCTTGACGTTGGCCTGATTAAAAAAGGCATCCTCGTCGCAGCAAAGCCCGTGTACAATGCTCAAAAAAAACTTAGTCAAAAACGAGACTTTCACAGGTCCGATAGGTCTTTCTAAACAACAACGGGTTCTAATAAATTCAGCCTTGTCATGGCTGGTTGGGGTTAGAATTCATAAAGGTGGGTAGAGAAGGCCGCAGTAGATTCTTCCGACCGAGTCCCAGTGGCAGAGTCTTGAGGCACGAATCCAACGGCAAGGGAATCTGCGGCTGATCGCGATTCATCAGTCGCAATTATCCCAGCAGCGTTCCATTTTAGTTCACCAGTCCATTACTGAGCTGTGATTGCATAGGTAATAGAGCAAGCTGGAGCGGAGGCAGCAGAGACGAAGGTGAGAACAGGGGGGGTAGGAGTAGGGCACCTAGTTACAGTTTGCCCGAAGCATCGTTAGAGGCATAGGCAGTCAGAAATCAAAATCGTGGTCGATCTTTTTCAGGCTATCGAATCAGCAAGGGTTTTAGAATAGTAAAGGCTACTCGATAAAGGATGGCTGGCATTCATCAGTACGTGGATCCGCCGTAGGGGTTGGTTCAGCCACTCGACGACCGGCACTTGCCATTGAAAAACCAATTGTAGTGCTTTATGCAGCGGGGTACCGCGATCGAACGTCACCGGAACGCCCCGATATGAGAAAGCCATTCTATTACTAGACAGAATTGGGAGAAGCTCATCCGAAACTAGAGCTAGAAACGCTTTATTAGGTTTCGTTTTCCTTATTCATTTCCTTCTTCTCAAATACAAGGGGGGCTTCTCATATTTAGAATCTTTCTGCGGTGTGCTCCGTTTACTATTCTTTAGTACTTTATTTTTCTTTTTTTTACCAAGGTCAGCGAAGCGTTTACCACGCGATAGGTCAGCGAAGCGTGAGCGGGCGCGGAGAAGGAAAGGCCAAACACTTCGGCCTAACTGGAAAGAATGCTTTTCCCTTGTGATAAGGCACTCTCCTCTCGTTGGGCTTGTGATAGGGTGCGTTGAAGCTGCCCATTGCGAGGGTTTAAACGCTTTCTCTCCCCCACAAAGTCCAGCGCAATTGCCGGAAGAACCACTTACTCCACCCGAAGCGGCGCCGGTACCTCAACCGGTACCTCAACCGGTACCTCAACCGGTACCGCAACCGGTTGTTATTCCCCAATTGGCCCACCCTCTTATCCCCGATGATGTGCGAGGGGCCCTTCTTTTTCAAAGGTATTCACTCCTGAATCTCGGGGGGGGTTGGGACCCACAACGACTGGTATCCATAATTGACACACAAGTCGTAGTAGAGCGCCATATAGAGGCGGCTTTGGTGGCCGATGGATTTCATCCGAATTCCATTATGGCTCGATTTCGAGAAATTCGCGGGTATATTCACTGCCCGCACGGGGAACATTCTATTACTAGACAGAATTGGGAGAAGCTCATCCGAAACTAGAGCTAGAAACGCTTTATTAGGTTTCGTTTTCCTTATTCATTTCCTTCTTCTCAAATACAAGGGGGGCTTCTCATATTTAGAATCTTTCTGCGGTGTGCTCCGTTTACTATTCTTTAGTACTTTATTTTTCTTTTTTTTACCAAGGTCAGCGAAGCGTTTACCACGCGATAGGTCAGCGAAGCGTGAGCGGGCGCGGAGAAGGAAAGGCCAAACACTTCGGCCTAACTGGAAAGAATGCTTTTCCCTTGTGATAAGGCACTCTCCTCTCGTTGGGCTTGTGATAGGGTGCGTTGAAGCTGCCCATTGCGAGGGTTTAAACGCTTTCTCTCCCCCACAAAGTCCAGCGCAATTGCCGGAAGAACCACTTACTCCACCCGAAGCGGCGCCGGTACCTCAACCGGTACCTCAACCGGTACCTCAACCGGTACCGCAACCGGTTGTTATTCCCCAATTGGCCCACCCTCTTATCCCCGATGATGTGCGAGGGGCCCTTCTTTTTCAAAGGTATTCACTCCTGAATCTCGGGGGGGTTGGGACCCACAACGACTGGTATCCATAATTGACACACAAGTCGTAGTAGAGCGCCATATAGAGGCGGCTTTGGTGGCCGATGGATTTCATCCGAATTCCATTATGGCTCGATTTCGAGAAATTCGCGGGTATATTCACTGCCCGCACGGGGAACATTCTATTACTAGACAGAATTGGGAGAAGCTCATCCGAAACTAGAGCTAGAAACGCTTTATTAGGTTTCGTTTTCCTTATTCATTTCCTTCTTCTCAAATACAAGGGGGGCTTCTCATATTTAGAATCTTTCTGCGGTGTGCTCCGTTTACTATTCTTTAGTACTTTATTTTTCTTTTTTTTACCAAGGTCAGCGAAGCGTTTACCACGCGATAGGTCAGCGAAGCGTGAGCGGGCGCGGAGAAGGAAAGGCCAAACACTTCGGCCTAACTGGAAAGAATGCTTTTCCCTTGTGATAAGGCACTCTCCTCTCGTTGGGCTTGTGATAGGGTGCGTTGAAGCTGCCCATTGCGAGGGTTTAAACGCTTTCTCTCCCCCACAAAGTCCAGCGCAATTGCCGGAAGAACCACTTACTCCACCCGAAGCGGCGCCGGTACCTCAACCGGTACCTCAACCGGTACCTCAACCGGTACCGCAACCGGTTGTTATTCCCCAATTGGCCCACCCTCTTATCCCCGATGATGTGCGAGGGGCCCTTCTTTTTCAAAGGTATTCACTCCTGAATCTCGGGGGGGTTGGGACCCACAACGACTGGTATCCATAATTGACACACAAGTCGTAGTAGAGCGCCATATAGAGGCGGCTTTGGTGGCCGATGGATTTCATCCGAATTCCATTATGGCTCGATTTCGAGAAATTCGCGGGTATATTCACTGCCCGCACGGGGAAC
>NC_044931.1:5032489-5035443 GCF_003576645.1 Ipomoea triloba | reverse complement strand
AGGGCGGTTTGCTCTGACCAAGACTCCCCTTTTTGCTCCGTCCGCGGAGCGTATGAATTTCCTGAAATGTAGATAGAACAAAAGAGGGAATGAAGGGATAGGAATAGGAATTATAGTACCATTGGAAAAAGGGGCACCTGTGGGAACATCTCTACTGACGAACAATTTCAATAGTACGGGTGCAGCCGTGCCACGAGGCACGACCAGGAAAGTAATTATCAATGCCAAGTTATGTAGTAGTACCATATGTTTCATATCTGTTTAAATATAATAAAGTTTTCTTGTAGTTCCGCTTCTTGCAAAAAAAATGAAGAAAGACTTGTTGTAAATCGCCGGTTAGTCCAACCAAGAAAGACATGGGAGTTTTTGGGCGTTCTGATTCTTTTTCTTCTATTACGATAAAACTAGTTGGATGAAAAGAGCGCTCCTAAAAGCAGCAGTGATCTTATATACGAGACCAACATCCTTATAATACTACTACTAAAGCAGGCCCCACCACACTGAATTATGAACTTTGCGCCTCCAGGAGGGTCAAGGCAGAATTCCATTCCTATCCCCTTCGTCTGGTCGAGAAGGGACTCTGACTCTTCTATTACAGAGGATTAGTCCCATTTTCGTCACGATCGATCCACGTCCTACCCGGGCTTAGAAAGCTAGCTTACTAAGGCGAAGGACTTCTTTATTGATTGCACGAGCTAAGAAAAGATCCACAATCTATTATCTAATGAATATTAATTAGCTATCTAATTTTCCTTTGCCTAGCTGCCCATTGCTAGAACTTCCAGCGCTAAGGTGGTTGGTGTGGTAAGGCAAGCAACTCCTCTTTCCGACGCTAAGCGCAAAAGGCACTCGAAGGAGTAGTGGGACCAACCATAGGGTTATAGTGGTAAATCCTGCCACCTCAGACTCCTATTTCCCCTCACGTGTCAACAAGAAAGTTGGGTGCTCTCCCTTAACGTGGTAGGACTCTGTTTCAGGTCTTGACGTTGGCCTGATTAAAAAAGGCATCCTCGTCGCAGCAAAGCCCGTGTACAATGCTCAAAAAAAACTTAGTCAAAAACGAGACTTTCACAGGTCCGATAGGTCTTTCTAAACAACAACGGGTTCTAATAAATTCAGCCTTGTCATGGCTGGTTGGGGTTAGAATTCATAAAGGTGGGTAGAGAAGGCCGCAGTAGATTCTTCCGACCGAGTCCCAGTGGCAGAGTCTTGAGGCACGAATCCAACGGCAAGGGAATCTGCGGCTGATCGCGATTCATCAGTCGCAATTATCCCAGCAGCGTTCCATTTTAGTTCACCAGTCCATTACTGAGCTGTGATTGCATAGGTAATAGAGCAAGCTGGAGCGGAGGCAGCAGAGACGAAGGTGAGAACAGGGGGGGTAGGAGTAGGGCACCTAGTTACAGTTTGCCCGAAGCATCGTTAGAGGCATAGGCAGTCAGAAATCAAAATCGTGGTCGATCTTTTTCAGGCTATCGAATCAGCAAGGGTTTTAGAATAGTAAAGGCTACTCGATAAAGGATGGCTGGCATTCATCAGTACGTGGATCCGCCGTAGGGGTTGGTTCAGCCACTCGACGACCGGCACTTGCCATTGAAAAACCAATTGTAGTGCTTTATGCAGCGGGGTACCGCGATCGAACGTCACCGGAACGCCCCGATATGAGAAAGCCACTAAACGAGTTCAACGCAGAGCAGCAAGCACAATTAAGGGATATAGCTATTAACCACTTTTCATTAAAAAATGAAATCATCGCAAAGATGAAATCTCTTTATCCCAACGATGAATGGGAATTGACAAAAGTCATTCGAGAGAAATTCTTTCAAGGACGACAAAAAGATCGGGAGTCTTCCTTGGAGGATCTCCAAAGGATGCTTTCCGCTTTAAACGAACAAGGAAAATCCGCAAGTTGTGCAAAAAGGCTCCGATATAATATTTCCTATTGGAATTGGAAAGAATGAAAATTCATTACTATTTTCTGCATATTTACTATACAAGTATGTTCTACTTTGGACTTGGTCATGCAAGGGATCCCCCCAGAAAACATAAAAAAGTCGATTCGCTACCTCTGAACGGAAGGGCCCCCGTTATGTAGTTTTTTTCGCTGAATAAATGAGAGAGAGTGGGAGGGCGGGTCTCTTCTCATTGGGCCCGCTTGGATTATGGTTGGGGCACGCCCCACTGAGGTTTTCTTAAGAAATCATATCAGAATGCTATTCTCCGCTCATCCATCGGAGAGAGGAACAGCCCTAGCTGAGCTTTAACTCCTCGATTCAAGAAGAGTTCAAGGGTAGGAGGAGAATAAGAGGTTAGCAACGTACGAACGTTTTCCAAGCGAGCCATGGGAGTCTAGGTTTTGCGAACTAGCCCGGACCGGAAAAGAAGCAAGCCTGTATAAAGGGTTAGGTCCAATCATTCTCCTCAATTGAAATCGGAGAGGGATCAGATTCGACTCTTGCACTTCGTCATGCGGTATACATCCTTTTGCCCCTAATTGGGGACAGAGATTCTCGGCTAAGTAATTGAGCCTTTCGGGGAGAAGCATAAGGGAATCCCTTAGACGAAATAGCATATTCCTACCGCGATAGATCACTAACTCATATAGCCTGCTGTTCCTCAACAGGGGTTTAAAACGGTACTTCTCATCATAAGTAGCGAAATATTTCAATAATAGAATACCATCAAATCGCGATAAGTTGTGGAAGTAGACTGTTTGAATTGACGGATTTCTTCTAACAACGACCTCTATACGTTCGATAAAGTCGTACAACATCTTATTGCTCCTTTTATGGATTGTTTCATATATCTGAACCGGATAGTCTTCACTGAAATACGTTTCTATACTATAGGACCTCTCTGAAGACAGAGCATCACCAGGTTCTACCACTAAAAAGCCCACTGCGTAAGGCACATGAATATCGTTGATCAGAACTGTCTCTGTATCCGCTACAATG
>NC_044931.1:4933072-5031489 GCF_003576645.1 Ipomoea triloba | reverse complement strand
ATCAATTAGGCCCTTAAAGTTTTTAAAGTTGCAATTAGGTACATAATCATGTCAATTTAGTTTATAAGGCATAAATACCTGTTGGTGACCTGTAATACTAGGTATATTTAAATGTTACTTTTTTTTGCATAACATGTGTCAAATAGGCATCAATTAGGCTCTCAAAATATTTAAAGTTGCAATTTGATACATAAACATGCAAATTTAGTTCATCAATGCATAATTACCTGTTAGTGACCTGTAATAACAGGTAATGTAAATGTCACTTTTTATGCATAAAATGGGTCAAATAGGTCATCGAACTTTACCTGAAAAATCAATTAGGCCCTTAAAGTTTTTAAAGTTGCAATTAGGTACATAAACATGTCAATTTAGTTTATAAGGCATAAATACCTGTTGGTGACCTGTAATACTAGGTATATTTAAATGTTACTTTTTTTTTGCATAACATGTGTCAAATAGGCATCAATTAGGCTCTCAAAATATTTAAAGTTGCATTTTGGTACATAAACATGCCAATTTTGTTCATCAAGACATAATAACCTTTTAGTGACCTGTAATAACAGATAAATGTATATGTCACTTTTTAAGCATAAAATATGTCAAATAGGCCATCGAACTTTACCTGAAAAATCAATTAGGCCCTTAAAGTTTTTAAAGTTGCTATTAGGTACATAAACATGTCAATTTAGTTTATAAGGCATAATTAAATGTTGGTGACCTGTAATACAAGGTAAATTTAAATGTCAATTTTTTATCCATAAAATATGTCAAATAGGCATCAATTAGGCTCTCAAAATATTTAAAGTTGCAATTTGGTACATAAACATGCAAATTTAGTTCATCAAGGCATAATTACTTGTTAGTGACCTGTAATAACAGGTAAATGTAAATGTCACTTTTTATGCATAAAATGTGTCAAATAGGCCATCAAACTTTACCTAAAAAATCAATTAGGCCCTTAAAGTTTTTAAAGTTGCAATTAGGTACATAAACATGTCAATTTAGTTTATAAGGCATAATTAACTGTTGGTGACCTGTAATACCAGGTAAATTTAAATGTCACATTTTTTTCCATAAAATGTGTCAAATAGGCATCAATTAGGCTCTCAAAATATTTAAAGTTGCAATTTGGTACATAAACATGCCAATTTAGTTCATCAAGGCATAATTACTTGTTAGTGACCTGTAATAACAGGTAAATGTAAATGTCACTTTTTATGCATAAAATGTGTCAAATAGGCCATCAAACTTTACCTAAAAAATCAATTAGGCCCATAAAGTTTTTAAAGTTGCAATTAGGTACATAAACATGTCATTTTAGTTTATAAGGCATAATTACCTGTTGGTGACCTGTAATACCAGGTATATTATAATGTTACTTTTTTTCCATAAAATGTGTCAAATAGGCATCAATTAGGCACTCAAAATATTTAAAGTTGCAATTTGGTACATAAACATGCAAATTTAGTTCATCAAAGCATAATTACTTGTTAGTGACCTGTAATAACAGGTAAATGTAAATGTCACTTTTTATGCATAAAATGTGTCAAATAGGCCATCAAACTTTACCTAAAAAATCAATTAGGCCCATAAAGTTTTTAAAGTTGCAATTAGGTACATAAACATGTCAATTTAGTTTATAAGGCATAATTACCTGTTGGTGACCTGTAATACCAGGTATATTTAAATGTTACTTTTTTTTTCCATAAAATGTGTCAAATAGGCATCAATTAGGCTCTCAAAATATTTAAAGTTGCAATTTGGTACATAAACATGCAAATTTAGTTCATCAAGGCATAATTACTTGTTAGTGACCTGTAATAACAGGTAAATGTAAATGTCACTTTTTATGCATAAAATGTGTCAAATAGGCCATCAAACTTTACCTAAAAAATCAATTAGGCCCATAAAGTTTTTAAAGTTGCAATTAGGTACATAAACATGTCAATTTAGTTTATAAGGCATAATTACCTGTTGGTGACCTGTAATACCAGGTATATTTAAATGTTACTTTTTTTTCCATAAAATGTGTCAAATAGGCATCAATTAGGCTCTCAAAATATTTAAAGTTGCAATTTGGTACATAAACATGCAAATTTGGTTCATCAAGCCATAATTACTTGTTAGTGACCTGTAATAACAGGTAAATGTAAATGTCACTTTTTATGCATAAAATGTGTCAAATAGGCCATCAAACTTTACCTAAAAAATCAATTAGGCCCATAAAGTTTTTAAAGTTGCAATTAGGTACATAAACATGTCAATTTAGTTTATAAGGCATAATTACCTGTTGGTGACCTGTAATACCAGGTATATTTAAATGTTACTTTTTTTTTCCATAAAATGTGTCAAATAGGCATCAATTAGGCTCTCAAAATATTTAAAGTTGCAATTTGGTACATAAACATGCAAATTTAGTTCATCAAGGCATAATTACTTGTTAGTGACCTGTAATAACAGGTAAATGTAAATGTCACTTTTTATGCATAAAATGTGTCAAATAGGCCATCAAACTTTACCTAAAAAATCAATTAGGCCCTTAAAGTTTTTAAAGTTGCAATTAGGTACATAAACATGTCAATTTAGTTTATAAGGCATAATTAACTCTTGGTGACCTGTAATACCAGGATTATTTAAATGTTAGTTTTTTTTTCCATAAAATGTGTCAAATAGGCATCAATTAGGCTCTCAAAATATTTAAAGTTGCAATTTGGTACATAAACATGCAAATTTAGTTCATCAAGGCATAATTACTTGTTAGTGACCTGTAATAACAGGTAAATGTAAATGTCACTTTTTATGCATAAAATGTGTCAAATAGGCCATCAAACTTTACCTAAAAAATCAATTAGGCCCATAAAGTTTTTAAAGTTGCAATTAGGTACATAAACATGTCAATTTAGTTTATAAGGCATAATTAACTCTTGGTGACCTGTAATACCAGGATTATTTAAATGTTAGTTTTTTTTTCCATAAAATGTGTCAAATAGGCATCAATTAGGCTCTCAAAATATTTAAAGTTGCAATTTGGTACATAAACATGCAAATTTAGTTCATCAAGGCATAATTACTTGTTAGTGACCTGTAATAACAGGTAAATGTAAATGTCACTTTTTATGCATAAAATGTGTCAAATAGGCCATCAAACTTTACCTAAAAAATCAATTAGGCCCATAAAGTTTTTAAAGTTGCAATTAGGTACATAAACATGTCAATTTAGTTTATAAGGCATAATTAACTCTTGGTGACCTGTAATACCAGGATTATTTAAATGTTAGTTTTTTTTTCCATAAAATGTGTCAAATAGGCATCAATTAGGCTCTCAAAATATTTAAAGTTGCAATTTGGTACATAAACATGCAAATTTAGTTCATCAAGGCATAATTACTTGTTAGTGACCTGTAATAACAGGTAAATGTAAATGTCACTTTTTATGCATAAAATGTGTCAAATAGGCCATCAAACTTTACCTAAAAAATCAATTAGGCCCATAAAGTTTTTAAAGTTGCAATTAGGTACATAAACATGTCAATTTAGTTTATAAGGCATAATTAACTCTTGGTGACCTGTAATACCAGGATTATTTAAATGTTAGTTTTTTTTTCCATAAAATGTGTCAAATAGGCATCAATTAGGCTCTCAAAATATTTAAAGTTGCAATTTGGTACATAAACATGCAAATTTAGTTCATCAAGGCATAATTACTTGTTAGTGACCTGTAATAACAGGTAAATGTAAATGTCACTTTTTATGCATAAAATGTGTCAAATAGGCCATCAAACTTTACCTAAAAAATCAATTAGGCCCATAAAGTTTTTAAAGTTGCAATTAGGTACATAAACATGTCAATTTAGTTTATAAGGCATAATTAACTCTTGGTGACCTGTAATACCAGGATTATTTAAATGTTAGTTTTTTTTTCCATAAAATGTGTCAAATAGGCATCAATTAGGCTCTCAAAATATTTAAAGTTGCAATTTGGTACATAAACATGCAAATTTAGTTCATCAAGGCATAATTACTTGTTAGTGACCTGTAATAACAGGTAAATGTAAATGTCACTTTTTATGCATAAAATGTGTCAAATAGGCCATCAAACTTTACCTAAAAAATCAATTAGGCCCATAAAGTTTTTAAAGTTGCAATTAGGTACATAAACATGTCAATTTAGTTTATAAGGCATAATTAACTCTTGGTGACCTGTAATACCAGGATTATTTAAATGTTAGTTTTTTTTTCCATAAAATGTGTCAAATAGGCATCAATTAGGCTCTCAAAATATTTAAAGTTGCAATTTGGTACATAAACATGCAAATTTAGTTCATCAAGGCATAATTACTTGTTAGTGACCTGTAATAACAGGTAAATGTAAATGTCACTTTTTATGCATAAAATGTGTCAAATAGGCCATCAAACTTTACCTAAAAAATCAATTAGGCCCATAAAGTTTTTAAAGTTGCAATTAGGTACATAAACATGTCAATTTAGTTTATAAGGCATAATTAACTCTTGGTGACCTGTAATACCAGGATTATTTAAATGTTAGTTTTTTTTTCCATAAAATGTGTCAAATAGGCATCAATTAGGCTCTCAAAATATTTAAAGTTGCAATTTGGTACATAAACATGCAAATTTAGTTCATCAAGGCATAATTACTTGTTAGTGACCTGTAATAACAGGTAAATGTAAATGTCACTTTTTATGCATAAAATGTGTCAAATAGGCCATCAAACTTTACCTAAAAAATCAATTAGGCCCATAAAGTTTTTAAAGTTGCAATTAGGTACATAAACATGTCAATTTAGTTTATAAGGCATAATTAACTCTTGGTGACCTGTAATACCAGGATTATTTAAATGTTAGTTTTTTTTTCCATAAAATGTGTCAAATAGGCATCAATTAGGCTCTCAAAATATTTAAAGTTGCAATTTGGTACATAAACATGCAAATTTAGTTCATCAAGGCATAATTACTTGTTAGTGACCTGTAATAACAGGTAAATGTAAATGTCACTTTTTATGCATAAAATGTGTCAAATAGGCCATCAAACTTTACCTAAAAAATCAATTAGGCCCATAAAGTTTTTAAAGTTGCAATTAGGTACATAAACATGTCAATTTAGTTTATAAGGCATAATTAACTCTTGGTGACCTGTAATACCAGGATTATTTAAATGTTAGTTTTTTTTTCCATAAAATGTGTCAAATAGGCATCAATTAGGCTCTCAAAATATTTAAAGTTGCAATTTGGTACATAAACATGCAAATTTAGTTCATCAAGGCATAATTACTTGTTAGTGACCTGTAATAACAGGTAAATGTAAATGTCACTTTTTATGCATAAAATGTGTCAAATAGGCCATCAAACTTTACCTAAAAAATCAATTAGGCCCATAAAGTTTTTAAAGTTGCAATTAGGTACATAAACATGTCAATTTAGTTTATAAGGCATAATTAACTCTTGGTGACCTGTAATACCAGGATTATTTAAATGTTAGTTTTTTTTTCCATAAAATGTGTCAAATAGGCATCAATTAGGCTCTCAAAATATTTAAAGTTGCAATTTGGTACATAAACATGCAAATTTAGTTCATCAAGGCATAATTACTTGTTAGTGACCTGTAATAACAGGTAAATGTAAATGTCACTTTTTATGCATAAAATGTGTCAAATAGGCCATCAAACTTTACCTAAAAAATCAATTAGGCCCATAAAGTTTTTAAAGTTGCAATTAGGTACATAAACATGTCAATTTAGTTTATAAGGCATAATTAACTCTTGGTGACCTGTAATACCAGGATTATTTAAATGTTAGTTTTTTTTTCCATAAAATGTGTCAAATAGGCATCAATTAGGCTCTCAAAATATTTAAAGTTGCAATTTGGTACATAAACATGCAAATTTAGTTCATCAAGGCATAATTACTTGTTAGTGACCTGTAATAACAGGTAAATGTAAATGTCACTTTTTATGCATAAAATGTGTCAAATAGGCCATCAAACTTTACCTAAAAAATCAATTAGGCCCATAAAGTTTTTAAAGTTGCAATTAGGTACATAAACATGTCAATTTAGTTTATAAGGCATAATTAACTCTTGGTGACCTGTAATACCAGGATTATTTAAATGTTAGTTTTTTTTTCCATAAAATGTGTCAAATAGGCATCAATTAGGCTCTCAAAATATTTAAAGTTGCAATTTGGTACATAAACATGCAAATTTAGTTCATCAAGGCATAATTACTTGTTAGTGACCTGTAATAACAGGTAAATGTAAATGTCACTTTTTATGCATAAAATGTGTCAAATAGGCCATCAAACTTTACCTAAAAAATCAATTAGGCCCATAAAGTTTTTAAAGTTGCAATTAGGTACATAAACATGTCAATTTAGTTTATAAGGCATAATTAACTCTTGGTGACCTGTAATACCAGGATTATTTAAATGTTAGTTTTTTTTTCCATAAAATGTGTCAAATAGGCATCAATTAGGCTCTCAAAATATTTAAAGTTGCAATTTGGTACATAAACATGCAAATTTAGTTCATCAAGGCATAATTACTTGTTAGTGACCTGTAATAACAGGTAAATGTAAATGTCACTTTTTATGCATAAAATGTGTCAAATAGGCCATCAAACTTTACCTAAAAAATCAATTAGGCCCATAAAGTTTTTAAAGTTGCAATTAGGTACATAAACATGTCAATTTAGTTTATAAGGCATAATTAACTCTTGGTGACCTGTAATACCAGGATTATTTAAATGTTAGTTTTTTTTTCCATAAAATGTGTCAAATAGGCATCAATTAGGCTCTCAAAATATTTAAAGTTGCAATTTGGTACATAAACATGCAAATTTAGTTCATCAAGGCATAATTACTTGTTAGTGACCTGTAATAACAGGTAAATGTAAATGTCACTTTTTATGCATAAAATGTGTCAAATAGGCCATCAAACTTTACCTAAAAAATCAATTAGGCCCATAAAGTTTTTAAAGTTGCAATTAGGTACATAAACATGTCAATTTAGTTTATAAGGCATAATTAACTCTTGGTGACCTGTAATACCAGGATTATTTAAATGTTAGTTTTTTTTTCCATAAAATGTGTCAAATAGGCATCAATTAGGCTCTCAAAATATTTAAAGTTGCAATTTGGTACATAAACATGCAAATTTAGTTCATCAAGGCATAATTACTTGTTAGTGACCTGTAATAACAGGTAAATGTAAATGTCACTTTTTATGCATAAAATGTGTCAAATAGGCCATCAAACTTTACCTAAAAAATCAATTAGGCCCATAAAGTTTTTAAAGTTGCAATTAGGTACATAAACATGTCAATTTAGTTTATAAGGCATAATTAACTCTTGGTGACCTGTAATACCAGGATTATTTAAATGTTAGTTTTTTTTTCCATAAAATGTGTCAAATAGGCATCAATTAGGCTCTCAAAATATTTAAAGTTGCAATTTGGTACATAAACATGCAAATTTAGTTCATCAAGGCATAATTACTTGTTAGTGACCTGTAATAACAGGTAAATGTAAATGTCACTTTTTATGCATAAAATGTGTCAAATAGGCCATCAAACTTTACCTAAAAAATCAATTAGGCCCATAAAGTTTTTAAAGTTGCAATTAGGTACATAAACATGTCAATTTAGTTTATAAGGCATAATTAACTCTTGGTGACCTGTAATACCAGGATTATTTAAATGTTAGTTTTTTTTTCCATAAAATGTGTCAAATAGGCATCAATTAGGCTCTCAAAATATTTAAAGTTGCAATTTGGTACATAAACATGCAAATTTAGTTCATCAAGGCATAATTACTTGTTAGTGACCTGTAATAACAGGTAAATGTAAATGTCACTTTTTATGCATAAAATGTGTCAAATAGGCCATCAAACTTTACCTAAAAAATCAATTAGGCCCATAAAGTTTTTAAAGTTGCAATTAGGTACATAAACATGTCAATTTAGTTTATAAGGCATAATTAACTCTTGGTGACCTGTAATACCAGGATTATTTAAATGTTAGTTTTTTTTTCCATAAAATGTGTCAAATAGGCATCAATTAGGCTCTCAAAATATTTAAAGTTGCAATTTGGTACATAAACATGCAAATTTAGTTCATCAAGGCATAATTACTTGTTAGTGACCTGTAATAACAGGTAAATGTAAATGTCACTTTTTATGCATAAAATGTGTCAAATAGGCCATCAAACTTTACCTAAAAAATCAATTAGGCCCATAAAGTTTTTAAAGTTGCAATTAGGTACATAAACATGTCAATTTAGTTTATAAGGCATAATTAACTCTTGGTGACCTGTAATACCAGGATTATTTAAATGTTAGTTTTTTTTTCCATAAAATGTGTCAAATAGGCATCAATTAGGCTCTCAAAATATTTAAAGTTGCAATTTGGTACATAAACATGCAAATTTAGTTCATCAAGGCATAATTACTTGTTAGTGACCTGTAATAACAGGTAAATGTAAATGTCACTTTTTATGCATAAAATGTGTCAAATAGGCCATCAAACTTTACCTAAAAAATCAATTAGGCCCATAAAGTTTTTAAAGTTGCAATTAGGTACATAAACATGTCAATTTAGTTTATAAGGCATAATTAACTCTTGGTGACCTGTAATACCAGGATTATTTAAATGTTAGTTTTTTTTTCCATAAAATGTGTCAAATAGGCATCAATTAGGCTCTCAAAATATTTAAAGTTGCAATTTGGTACATAAACATGCAAATTTAGTTCATCAAGGCATAATTACTTGTTAGTGACCTGTAATAACAGGTAAATGTAAATGTCACTTTTTATGCATAAAATGTGTCAAATAGGCCATCAAACTTTACCTAAAAAATCAATTAGGCCCATAAAGTTTTTAAAGTTGCAATTAGGTACATAAACATGTCAATTTAGTTTATAAGGCATAATTAACTCTTGGTGACCTGTAATACCAGGATTATTTAAATGTTAGTTTTTTTTTCCATAAAATGTGTCAAATAGGCATCAATTAGGCTCTCAAAATATTTAAAGTTGCAATTTGGTACATAAACATGCAAATTTAGTTCATCAAGGCATAATTACTTGTTAGTGACCTGTAATAACAGGTAAATGTAAATGTCACTTTTTATGCATAAAATGTGTCAAATAGGCCATCAAACTTTACCTAAAAAATCAATTAGGCCCATAAAGTTTTTAAAGTTGCAATTAGGTACATAAACATGTCAATTTAGTTTATAAGGCATAATTAACTCTTGGTGACCTGTAATACCAGGATTATTTAAATGTTAGTTTTTTTTTCCATAAAATGTGTCAAATAGGCATCAATTAGGCTCTCAAAATATTTAAAGTTGCAATTTGGTACATAAACATGCAAATTTAGTTCATCAAGGCATAATTACTTGTTAGTGACCTGTAATAACAGGTAAATGTAAATGTCACTTTTTATGCATAAAATGTGTCAAATAGGCCATCAAACTTTACCTAAAAAATCAATTAGGCCCATAAAGTTTTTAAAGTTGCAATTAGGTACATAAACATGTCAATTTAGTTTATAAGGCATAATTAACTCTTGGTGACCTGTAATACCAGGATTATTTAAATGTTAGTTTTTTTTTCCATAAAATGTGTCAAATAGGCATCAATTAGGCTCTCAAAATATTTAAAGTTGCAATTTGGTACATAAACATGCAAATTTAGTTCATCAAGGCATAATTACTTGTTAGTGACCTGTAATAACAGGTAAATGTAAATGTCACTTTTTATGCATAAAATGTGTCAAATAGGCCATCAAACTTTACCTAAAAAATCAATTAGGCCCATAAAGTTTTTAAAGTTGCAATTAGGTACATAAACATGTCAATTTAGTTTATAAGGCATAATTAACTCTTGGTGACCTGTAATACCAGGATTATTTAAATGTTAGTTTTTTTTTCCATAAAATGTGTCAAATAGGCATCAATTAGGCTCTCAAAATATTTAAAGTTGCAATTTGGTACATAAACATGCAAATTTAGTTCATCAAGGCATAATTACTTGTTAGTGACCTGTAATAACAGGTAAATGTAAATGTCACTTTTTATGCATAAAATGTGTCAAATAGGCCATCAAACTTTACCTAAAAAATCAATTAGGCCCATAAAGTTTTTAAAGTTGCAATTAGGTACATAAACATGTCAATTTAGTTTATAAGGCATAATTAACTCTTGGTGACCTGTAATACCAGGATTATTTAAATGTTAGTTTTTTTTTCCATAAAATGTGTCAAATAGGCATCAATTAGGCTCTCAAAATATTTAAAGTTGCAATTTGGTACATAAACATGCAAATTTAGTTCATCAAGGCATAATTACTTGTTAGTGACCTGTAATAACAGGTAAATGTAAATGTCACTTTTTATGCATAAAATGTGTCAAATAGGCCATCAAACTTTACCTAAAAAATCAATTAGGCCCATAAAGTTTTTAAAGTTGCAATTAGGTACATAAACATGTCAATTTAGTTTATAAGGCATAATTAACTCTTGGTGACCTGTAATACCAGGATTATTTAAATGTTAGTTTTTTTTTCCATAAAATGTGTCAAATAGGCATCAATTAGGCTCTCAAAATATTTAAAGTTGCAATTTGGTACATAAACATGCAAATTTAGTTCATCAAGGCATAATTACTTGTTAGTGACCTGTAATAACAGGTAAATGTAAATGTCACTTTTTATGCATAAAATGTGTCAAATAGGCCATCAAACTTTACCTAAAAAATCAATTAGGCCCATAAAGTTTTTAAAGTTGCAATTAGGTACATAAACATGTCAATTTAGTTTATAAGGCATAATTAACTCTTGGTGACCTGTAATACCAGGATTATTTAAATGTTAGTTTTTTTTTCCATAAAATGTGTCAAATAGGCATCAATTAGGCTCTCAAAATATTTAAAGTTGCAATTTGGTACATAAACATGCAAATTTAGTTCATCAAGGCATAATTACTTGTTAGTGACCTGTAATAACAGGTAAATGTAAATGTCACTTTTTATGCATAAAATGTGTCAAATAGGCCATCAAACTTTACCTAAAAAATCAATTAGGCCCATAAAGTTTTTAAAGTTGCAATTAGGTACATAAACATGTCAATTTAGTTTATAAGGCATAATTAACTCTTGGTGACCTGTAATACCAGGATTATTTAAATGTTAGTTTTTTTTTCCATAAAATGTGTCAAATAGGCATCAATTAGGCTCTCAAAATATTTAAAGTTGCAATTTGGTACATAAACATGCAAATTTAGTTCATCAAGGCATAATTACTTGTTAGTGACCTGTAATAACAGGTAAATGTAAATGTCACTTTTTATGCATAAAATGTGTCAAATAGGCCATCAAACTTTACCTAAAAAATCAATTAGGCCCATAAAGTTTTTAAAGTTGCAATTAGGTACATAAACATGTCAATTTAGTTTATAAGGCATAATTAACTCTTGGTGACCTGTAATACCAGGATTATTTAAATGTTAGTTTTTTTTTCCATAAAATGTGTCAAATAGGCATCAATTAGGCTCTCAAAATATTTAAAGTTGCAATTTGGTACATAAACATGCAAATTTAGTTCATCAAGGCATAATTACTTGTTAGTGACCTGTAATAACAGGTAAATGTAAATGTCACTTTTTATGCATAAAATGTGTCAAATAGGCCATCAAACTTTACCTAAAAAATCAATTAGGCCCATAAAGTTTTTAAAGTTGCAATTAGGTACATAAACATGTCAATTTAGTTTATAAGGCATAATTAACTCTTGGTGACCTGTAATACCAGGATTATTTAAATGTTAGTTTTTTTTTCCATAAAATGTGTCAAATAGGCATCAATTAGGCTCTCAAAATATTTAAAGTTGCAATTTGGTACATAAACATGCAAATTTAGTTCATCAAGGCATAATTACTTGTTAGTGACCTGTAATAACAGGTAAATGTAAATGTCACTTTTTATGCATAAAATGTGTCAAATAGGCCATCAAACTTTACCTAAAAAATCAATTAGGCCCATAAAGTTTTTAAAGTTGCAATTAGGTACATAAACATGTCAATTTAGTTTATAAGGCATAATTAACTCTTGGTGACCTGTAATACCAGGATTATTTAAATGTTAGTTTTTTTTTCCATAAAATGTGTCAAATAGGCATCAATTAGGCTCTCAAAATATTTAAAGTTGCAATTTGGTACATAAACATGCAAATTTAGTTCATCAAGGCATAATTACTTGTTAGTGACCTGTAATAACAGGTAAATGTAAATGTCACTTTTTATGCATAAAATGTGTCAAATAGGCCATCAAACTTTACCTAAAAAATCAATTAGGCCCATAAAGTTTTTAAAGTTGCAATTAGGTACATAAACATGTCAATTTAGTTTATAAGGCATAATTAACTCTTGGTGACCTGTAATACGAGGATTATTTAAATGTTAGTTTTTTTTTCCATAAAATGTGTCAAATAGGCATCAATTAGGCTCTCAAAATATTTAAAGTTGCAATTTGGTACATAAACATGCAAATTTAGTTCATCAAGGCATAATTACTTGTTAGTGACCTGTAATAACAGGTAAATGTAAATGTCACTTTTTATGCATAAAATGTGTCAAATAGGCCATCAAACTTTACCTAAAAAATCAATTAGGCCCATAAAGTTTTTAAAGTTGCAATTAGGTACATAAACATGTCAATTTAGTTTATAAGGCATAATTAACTCTTGGTGACCTGTAATACCAGGATTATTTAAATGTTAGTTTTTTTTTCCATAAAATGTGTCAAATAGGCATCAATTAGGCTCTCAAAATATTTAAAGTTGCAATTTGGTACATAAACATGCAAATTTAGTTCATCAAGGCATAATTACTTGTTAGTGACCTGTAATAACAGGTAAATGTAAATGTCACTTTTTATGCATAAAATGTGTCAAATAGGCCATCAAACTTTACCTAAAAAATCAATTAGGCCCATAAAGTTTTTAAAGTTGCAATTAGGTACATAAACATGTCAATTTAGTTTATAAGGCATAATTAACTCTTGGTGACCTGTAATACCAGGATTATTTAAATGTTAGTTTTTTTTTCCATAAAATGTGTCAAATAGGCATCAATTAGGCTCTCAAAATATTTAAAGTTGCAATTTGGTACATAAACATGCAAATTTAGTTCATCAAGGCATAATTACTTGTTAGTGACCTGTAATAACAGGTAAATGTAAATGTCACTTTTTATGCATAAAATGTGTCAAATAGGCCATCAAACTTTACCTAAAAAATCAATTAGGCCCATAAAGTTTTTAAAGTTGCAATTAGGTACATAAACATGTCAATTTAGTTTATAAGGCATAATTAACTCTTGGTGACCTGTAATACCAGGATTATTTAAATGTTAGTTTTTTTTTCCATAAAATGTGTCAAATAGGCATCAATTAGGCTCTCAAAATATTTAAAGTTGCAATTTGGTACATAAACATGCAAATTTAGTTCATCAAGGCATAATTACTTGTTAGTGACCTGTAATAACAGGTAAATGTAAATGTCACTTTTTATGCATAAAATGTGTCAAATAGGCCATCAAACTTTACCTAAAAAATCAATTAGGCCCATAAAGTTTTTAAAGTTGCAATTAGGTACATAAACATGTCAATTTAGTTTATAAGGCATAATTAACTCTTGGTGACCTGTAATACCAGGATTATTTAAATGTTAGTTTTTTTTTCCATAAAATGTGTCAAATAGGCATCAATTAGGCTCTCAAAATATTTAAAGTTGCAATTTGGTACATAAACATGCAAATTTAGTTCATCAAGGCATAATTACTTGTTAGTGACCTGTAATAACAGGTAAATGTAAATGTCACTTTTTATGCATAAAATGTGTCAAATAGGCCATCAAACTTTACCTAAAAAATCAATTAGGCCCATAAAGTTTTTAAAGTTGCAATTAGGTACATAAACATGTCAATTTAGTTTATAAGGCATAATTAACTCTTGGTGACCTGTAATACCAGGATTATTTAAATGTTAGTTTTTTTTTCCATAAAATGTGTCAAATAGGCATCAATTAGGCTCTCAAAATATTTAAAGTTGCAATTTGGTACATAAACATGCAAATTTAGTTCATCAAGGCATAATTACTTGTTAGTGACCTGTAATAACAGGTAAATGTAAATGTCACTTTTTATGCATAAAATGTGTCAAATAGGCCATCAAACTTTACCTAAAAAATCAATTAGGCCCATAAAGTTTTTAAAGTTGCAATTAGGTACATAAACATGTCAATTTAGTTTATAAGGCATAATTAACTCTTGGTGACCTGTAATACCAGGATTATTTAAATGTTAGTTTTTTTTTCCATAAAATGTGTCAAATAGGCATCAATTAGGCTCTCAAAATATTTAAAGTTGCAATTTGGTACATAAACATGCAAATTTAGTTCATCAAGGCATAATTACTTGTTAGTGACCTGTAATAACAGGTAAATGTAAATGTCACTTTTTATGCATAAAATGTGTCAAATAGGCCATCAAACTTTACCTAAAAAATCAATTAGGCCCATAAAGTTTTTAAAGTTGCAATTAGGTACATAAACATGTCAATTTAGTTTATAAGGCATAATTAACTCTTGGTGACCTGTAATACCAGGATTATTTAAATGTTAGTTTTTTTTTCCATAAAATGTGTCAAATAGGCATCAATTAGGCTCTCAAAATATTTAAAGTTGCAATTTGGTACATAAACATGCAAATTTAGTTCATCAAGGCATAATTACTTGTTAGTGACCTGTAATAACAGGTAAATGTAAATGTCACTTTTTATGCATAAAATGTGTCAAATAGGCCATCAAACTTTACCTAAAAAATCAATTAGGCCCATAAAGTTTTTAAAGTTGCAATTAGGTACATAAACATGTCAATTTAGTTTATAAGGCATAATTAACTCTTGGTGACCTGTAATACCAGGATTATTTAAATGTTAGTTTTTTTTTCCATAAAATGTGTCAAATAGGCATCAATTAGGCTCTCAAAATATTTAAAGTTGCAATTTGGTACATAAACATGCAAATTTAGTTCATCAAGGCATAATTACTTGTTAGTGACCTGTAATAACAGGTAAATGTAAATGTCACTTTTTATGCATAAAATGTGTCAAATAGGCCATCAAACTTTACCTAAAAAATCAATTAGGCCCATAAAGTTTTTAAAGTTGCAATTAGGTACATAAACATGTCAATTTAGTTTATAAGGCATAATTAACTCTTGGTGACCTGTAATACCAGGATTATTTAAATGTTAGTTTTTTTTTCCATAAAATGTGTCAAATAGGCATCAATTAGGCTCTCAAAATATTTAAAGTTGCAATTTGGTACATAAACATGCAAATTTAGTTCATCAAGGCATAATTACTTGTTAGTGACCTGTAATAACAGGTAAATGTAAATGTCACTTTTTATGCATAAAATGTGTCAAATAGGCCATCAAACTTTACCTAAAAAATCAATTAGGCCCATAAAGTTTTTAAAGTTGCAATTAGGTACATAAACATGTCAATTTAGTTTATAAGGCATAATTAACTCTTGGTGACCTGTAATACCAGGATTATTTAAATGTTAGTTTTTTTTTCCATAAAATGTGTCAAATAGGCATCAATTAGGCTCTCAAAATATTTAAAGTTGCAATTTGGTACATAAACATGCAAATTTAGTTCATCAAGGCATAATTACTTGTTAGTGACCTGTAATAACAGGTAAATGTAAATGTCACTTTTTATGCATAAAATGTGTCAAATAGGCCATCAAACTTTACCTAAAAAATCAATTAGGCCCATAAAGTTTTTAAAGTTGCAATTAGGTACATAAACATGTCAATTTAGTTTATAAGGCATAATTAACTCTTGGTGACCTGTAATACCAGGATTATTTAAATGTTAGTTTTTTTTTCCATAAAATGTGTCAAATAGGCATCAATTAGGCTCTCAAAATATTTAAAGTTGCAATTTGGTACATAAACATGCAAATTTAGTTCATCAAGGCATAATTACTTGTTAGTGACCTGTAATAACAGGTAAATGTAAATGTCACTTTTTATGCATAAAATGTGTCAAATAGGCCATCAAACTTTACCTAAAAAATCAATTAGGCCCATAAAGTTTTTAAAGTTGCAATTAGGTACATAAACATGTCAATTTAGTTTATAAGGCATAATTAACTCTTGGTGACCTGTAATACCAGGATTATTTAAATGTTAGTTTTTTTTTCCATAAAATGTGTCAAATAGGCATCAATTAGGCTCTCAAAATATTTAAAGTTGCAATTTGGTACATAAACATGCAAATTTAGTTCATCAAGGCATAATTACTTGTTAGTGACCTGTAATAACAGGTAAATGTAAATGTCACTTTTTATGCATAAAATGTGTCAAATAGGCCATCAAACTTTACCTAAAAAATCAATTAGGCCCATAAAGTTTTTAAAGTTGCAATTAGGTACATAAACATGTCAATTTAGTTTATAAGGCATAATTAACTCTTGGTGACCTGTAATACCAGGATTATTTAAATGTTAGTTTTTTTTTCCATAAAATGTGTCAAATAGGCATCAATTAGGCTCTCAAAATATTTAAAGTTGCAATTTGGTACATAAACATGCAAATTTAGTTCATCAAGGCATAATTACTTGTTAGTGACCTGTAATAACAGGTAAATGTAAATGTCACTTTTTATGCATAAAATGTGTCAAATAGGCCATCAAACTTTACCTAAAAAATCAATTAGGCCCATAAAGTTTTTAAAGTTGCAATTAGGTACATAAACATGTCAATTTAGTTTATAAGGCATAATTAACTCTTGGTGACCTGTAATACGAGGATTATTTAAATGTTAGTTTTTTTTTCCATAAAATGTGTCAAATAGGCATCAATTAGGCTCTCAAAATATTTAAAGTTGCAATTTGGTACATAAACATGCAAATTTAGTTCATCAAGGCATAATTACTTGTTAGTGACCTGTAATAACAGGTAAATGTAAATGTCACTTTTTATGCATAAAATGTGTCAAATAGGCCATCAAACTTTACCTAAAAAATCAATTAGGCCCATAAAGTTTTTAAAGTTGCAATTAGGTACATAAACATGTCAATTTAGTTTATAAGGCATAATTAACTCTTGGTGACCTGTAATACCAGGATTATTTAAATGTTAGTTTTTTTTTCCATAAAATGTGTCAAATAGGCATCAATTAGGCTCTCAAAATATTTAAAGTTGCAATTTGGTACATAAACATGCAAATTTAGTTCATCAAGGCATAATTACTTGTTAGTGACCTGTAATAACAGGTAAATGTAAATGTCACTTTTTATGCATAAAATGTGTCAAATAGGCCATCAAACTTTACCTAAAAAATCAATTAGGCCCATAAAGTTTTTAAAGTTGCAATTAGGTACATAAACATGTCAATTTAGTTTATAAGGCATAATTAACTCTTGGTGACCTGTAATACCAGGATTATTTAAATGTTAGTTTTTTTTTCCATAAAATGTGTCAAATAGGCATCAATTAGGCTCTCAAAATATTTAAAGTTGCAATTTGGTACATAAACATGCAAATTTAGTTCATCAAGGCATAATTACTTGTTAGTGACCTGTAATAACAGGTAAATGTAAATGTCACTTTTTATGCATAAAATGTGTCAAATAGGCCATCAAACTTTACCTAAAAAATCAATTAGGCCCATAAAGTTTTTAAAGTTGCAATTAGGTACATAAACATGTCAATTTAGTTTATAAGGCATAATTAACTCTTGGTGACCTGTAATACCAGGATTATTTAAATGTTAGTTTTTTTTTCCATAAAATGTGTCAAATAGGCATCAATTAGGCTCTCAAAATATTTAAAGTTGCAATTTGGTACATAAACATGCAAATTTAGTTCATCAAGGCATAATTACTTGTTAGTGACCTGTAATAACAGGTAAATGTAAATGTCACTTTTTATGCATAAAATGTGTCAAATAGGCCATCAAACTTTACCTAAAAAATCAATTAGGCCCATAAAGTTTTTAAAGTTGCAATTAGGTACATAAACATGTCAATTTAGTTTATAAGGCATAATTAACTCTTGGTGACCTGTAATACCAGGATTATTTAAATGTTAGTTTTTTTTTCCATAAAATGTGTCAAATAGGCATCAATTAGGCTCTCAAAATATTTAAAGTTGCAATTTGGTACATAAACATGCAAATTTAGTTCATCAAGGCATAATTACTTGTTAGTGACCTGTAATAACAGGTAAATGTAAATGTCACTTTTTATGCATAAAATGTGTCAAATAGGCCATCAAACTTTACCTAAAAAATCAATTAGGCCCATAAAGTTTTTAAAGTTGCAATTAGGTACATAAACATGTCAATTTAGTTTATAAGGCATAATTAACTCTTGGTGACCTGTAATACCAGGATTATTTAAATGTTAGTTTTTTTTTCCATAAAATGTGTCAAATAGGCATCAATTAGGCTCTCAAAATATTTAAAGTTGCAATTTGGTACATAAACATGCAAATTTAGTTCATCAAGGCATAATTACTTGTTAGTGACCTGTAATAACAGGTAAATGTAAATGTCACTTTTTATGCATAAAATGTGTCAAATAGGCCATCAAACTTTACCTAAAAAATCAATTAGGCCCATAAAGTTTTTAAAGTTGCAATTAGGTACATAAACATGTCAATTTAGTTTATAAGGCATAATTAACTCTTGGTGACCTGTAATACCAGGATTATTTAAATGTTAGTTTTTTTTTCCATAAAATGTGTCAAATAGGCATCAATTAGGCTCTCAAAATATTTAAAGTTGCAATTTGGTACATAAACATGCAAATTTAGTTCATCAAGGCATAATTACTTGTTAGTGACCTGTAATAACAGGTAAATGTAAATGTCACTTTTTATGCATAAAATGTGTCAAATAGGCCATCAAACTTTACCTAAAAAATCAATTAGGCCCATAAAGTTTTTAAAGTTGCAATTAGGTACATAAACATGTCAATTTAGTTTATAAGGCATAATTAACTCTTGGTGACCTGTAATACCAGGATTATTTAAATGTTAGTTTTTTTTTCCATAAAATGTGTCAAATAGGCATCAATTAGGCTCTCAAAATATTTAAAGTTGCAATTTGGTACATAAACATGCAAATTTAGTTCATCAAGGCATAATTACTTGTTAGTGACCTGTAATAACAGGTAAATGTAAATGTCACTTTTTATGCATAAAATGTGTCAAATAGGCCATCAAACTTTACCTAAAAAATCAATTAGGCCCTTAAAGTTTTTAAAGTTGCAATTAGGTACATAAACATGTCAATTTCGTTTATAAGGCATAATTAACTGTTGGTGACCTGTAATACCAGGTAATTTAAATGTCACATTTTTTTCCATAAAATGTGTCAAATAGGCATCAATTAGGCTCTCAAAATATTAAAAGTTGCAATTTGGTACATAAACATGCAAATTTAGTTCATAAAGGCATAATTACTTGTTAGTGACCTGTAATAACAGGTAAATGTAAATGTCATTTTTTATGCATAAAATGTGTCAAATAGGCCATCAAACTTTACCTAAAAAATCAATTAGGCCCTTAAAGTTTTTAAAGTTGCAATTAGGTACATAAACATGTCAATTTAGTTTATAAGGCATAATTAACTGTTGGTGACCTGTAATACCAGGTAATTTAAATGTCACATTTTTTTCCATAAAATGTGTCAAATAGGCATCAATTAGGCTCTCAAAATATTTAAAGTTGCAATTTGATACATAAACATGCAAATTTAGTTCATCAAGGCATAATTACCTGTTAGTGACCTGTAATAACAGGTAATGTAAATGTCACTTTTTATGCATAAAATGTGTCAAATAGGGCATCGAACTTTACCTGAAAAATCAATTAGGCCCTTAAAATTTTTAAAGTTGCAATTAGATATATAAACATGTCAATTTAGTTTATAAGACATAATTACATGTTGGTGACCTGTAATACCAGGTAAATTTAAATATCACATTTTTTTCCATAAAATGTGTCAAATAGGCATCAATTAGGCTCTCAAAATATTTAAAGTTGCATTTTGGTACATAAACATGCCAATTTTGTTCATCAAGACATAATAACCTTTTAGTGACCTGTAATAACAGATAAATGTAAATGTCACTTTTTAAGAATAAAATATGTCAAATAGGCCATCGAACTTTACCTGAAAAATCAATTAGGCTCTTAAATTTTTTAAAGTTGCAATTAGGTACATAAACATCTCAATTTAGTTTATAAGGCATAATTACCTGTTGGTGACCTGTAATACCAGGTATACTTAAATGTTAGTTTTTTTTTTCCATAAAATGTGTCAAATAGGCATCAATTAGGCTCTCAAAATATTTAAAGTTGCAATTTGGTACATAAACATGCAAATTTAGTTCATCAAGGCATAATTACTTGTTAGTGACCTGTAATAACAAGTTAATGTAAATGTCACTTTTTATGCATAAAATGTGTCAAATAGGGCATCGAACTTTACCTGAAAAATCAATTAGGCCCTTAAAGTTTTTAAAGTTGCAATTAGGTACATAAACATGTCAATTTAGTTTATAAGGCATAATTACCTGTTGGTGACCTGTAATACCAGGTATATTTAAATGTTATTTTTTTTTTCCATAAAATGTGTCAAATAGGCATCAATTAGGCTCTCAAAATATTTAAAGTTGCAATTTGGTACATAAACATGCAAATTTAGTTCATCAAGGCATAATTACTTGTTAGTGACCTGTAATAACAGGTAAATGTAAATGTCACTTTTTATGCATAAAATGTGTCAAATAGGCCATCAAACTTTACCTAAAAAATCAATTAGGCCCTTAAAGTTTTTAAAGTTGCAATTAGGTACATAAACATGTCAATTTAGTTTATAAGGCATAATTAACTCTTGGTGACCTGTTATACGAGGTATATTTAAATGTTAGTTTTTTTTTCCATAAAATGTGTCAAATAGGCATCAATTAGGCTCTCAAAATATTTAAAGTTGCAATTTGGTACATAAACATGCAAATTTAGTTCATCAAGGCATAATTACTTGTTAGTGACCTGTAATAACAGGTAAATGTAAATGTCACTTTTTATGCATAAAATGTGTCAAATAGGCCATCAAACTTTACCTGAAAAATCAATTAGGCCCTTAAAGTTTTTAAAGTTGCAATTAGGTACATAAACATGTCAATTTAGTTTATAAGGCATAATTACCTGTTGGTGACCTGTAATACCAGGTATATTTAAATGTTATTTTTTTTTTCCATAAAATGTGTCAAATAGGCATCAATTAGGCTCTCAAAATATTTAAAGTTGCAATTTGGTACATAAACATGCAAATTTAGTTCATCAAGGCATAATTACTTGTTAGTGACCTGTAATAACAGGTAAATGTAAATGTCACTTTTTATGCATAAAATGTGTCAAATAGGCCATCAAACTTTACCTGAAAAATCAATTAGGCCCTTAAAGTTTTTAAAGTTGCAATTAGGTACATAAACATGTCAATTTAGTTTATAAGGCATAATTACCTGTTGGTGACCTGTAATACCAGGTATATTTAAATGTTATTTTTTTTTTCCATAAAATGTGTCAAATAGGCATCAATTAGGCTCTCAAAATATTTAAAGTTGCAATTTGGTACATAAACATGCCAATTTAGTTAATCAAGACATAATTACCTGTTAGTGACCTGTAATAACAGGTAAATGTAAATGTCACTTTTTAAGCATAAAATGTGTCAAATAGGCCATCGAACTTTATCTAAAAAATCAATTAGGCCCTTAAAGTTTTTAAAGTTGCAATTAGGTACATAAACATGTCAATTTAGTTTATAAAACATAATTACCTGGTGATGACCTGTAACAGCAGGTAAATTTAAATGTCACTTTTTTTTGCATAAAATGTGTCAAATAGACATCAATTAGGCTCTCAAAATATTTAAAGTTGCATTTTGGTACATAAACATGCCAATTTTGTTCATCAAGACATAATAACCTTTTAGTGACCTGTAATAACAGATAAATGTAAATGTCACTTTTTAAGAATAAAATATGTCAAATAGGCCATCGAACTTTACCTGAAAAATCAATTAGGCTCTTAAATTTTTTAAAGTTGCAATTAGGTACATAAACATCTCAATTTAGTTTATAAGGCATAATTACCTGTTGGTGACCTGTAATACCAGGTATACTTAAATGTTACATTTTTTTTTCCATAAAATGTGTCAAATAGGCATCAATTAGGCTCTCAAAATATTTAAAGTTGCAATTTGGTACATAAACATGCAAATTTAGTTCATCAAGGCATAATTACTTGTTAGTGACCTGTAATAACAGGTAAATGTAAATGTCACTTTTTATGCATAAAATGTGTCAAATAGGCCATCAAACTTTACCTAAAAAATCAATTAGGCCCTTAAAGTTTTTAAAGTTGCAATTAGGTACATAAACATGTCAATTTAGTTTATAAGGCATAATTAACTCTTGGTGACCTGTAATACCAGGTATATTTAAATGTTATTTTTTTTTTCCATAAAATGTGTCAAATAGGCATCAATTAGGCTCTCAAAATATTTAAAGTTGCAATTTGGTACATAAACATGCAAATTTAGTTCATCAAGGCATAATTACTTGTTAGTGACCTGTAATAACAGGTAAATGTAAATGTCACTTTTTATGCATAAAATGTGTCAAATAGGCCATCAAACTTTACCTAAAAAATCAATTAGGCCCTTAAAGTTTTTAAAGTTGCAATTAGGTACATAAACATGTCAATTTAGTTTATAAGGCATAATTAACTCTTGGTGACCTGTAATACCAGGTATATTTAAATGTTATTTTTTTTTTCCATAAAATGTGTCAAATAGGCATCAATTAGGCTCTCAAAATATTTAAAGTTGCAATTTGGTACATAAACATGCAAATTTAGTTCATCAAGGCATAATTACTTGTTAGTGACCTGTAATAACAGGTAAATGTAAATGTCACTTTTTATGCATAAAATGTGTCAAATAGGCCATCAAACTTTACCTAAAAAATCAATTAGGCCCTTAAAGTTTTTAAAGTTGCAATTAGGTACATAAACATGTCAATTTAGTTTATAAGGCATAATTAACTCTTGGTGACCTGTAATACCAGGTATATTTAAATGTTATTTTTTTTTTCCATAAAATGTGTCAAATAGGCATCAATTAGGCTCTCAAAATATTTAAAGTTGCAATTTGGTACATAAACATGCAAATTTAGTTCATCAAGGCATAATTACTTGTTAGTGACCTGTAATAACAGGTAAATGTAAATGTCACTTTTTATGCATAAAATGTGTCAAATAGGCCATCAAACTTTACCTAAAAAATCAATTAGGCCCTTAAAGTTTTTAAAGTTGCAATTAGGTACATAAACATGTCAATTTAGTTTATAAGGCATAATTAACTCTTGGTGACCTGTAATACCAGGTATATTTAAATGTTATTTTTTTTTTCCATAAAATGTGTCAAATAGGCATCAATTAGGCTCTCAAAATATTTAAAGTTGCAATTTGGTACATAAACATGCAAATTTAGTTCATCAAGGCATAATTACTTGTTAGTGACCTGTAATAACAGGTAAATGTAAATGTCACTTTTTATGCATAAAATGTGTCAAATAGGCCATCAAACTTTACCTAAAAAATCAATTAGGCCCTTAAAGTTTTTAAAGTTGCAATTAGGTACATAAACATGTCAATTTAGTTTATAAGGCATAATTAACTCTTGGTGACCTGTAATACCAGGTATATTTAAATGTTAGTTTTTTTTCCATAAAATGTGTCAAATAGGCATCAATTAGGCTCTCAAAATATTTAAAGTTGCAATTTGATACATAAACATGCCAATTTAGTTCATCAAGGCATAATTACCTGTTAGTGACCTGTAATAACAGTTAATGTAAATGTCACTTTTTATGCATAAAATGTGTCAAATAGGGCATCGAACTTTACCTGAAAAATCAATTAGGCCCTTAAAGTTTTTAAAGTTGCAATTAGGTACATAAACATGTCAATTTAGTTTATAAGGCATAATTACCTGTTGGTGACCTGTAATACCAGGTATATTTAAATGTTATTTTTTTTTTCCATAAAATGTGTCAAATAGGCATCAATTAGGCTCTCAAAATATTTAAAGTTGCAATTTGGTACATAAACATGCAAATTTAGTTCATCAAGGCATAATTACTTGTTAGTGACCTGTAATAACAGGTAAATGTAAATGTCACTTTTTATGCATAAAATGTGTCAAATAGGCCATCGAACTTTACCTGAAAAATCAATTAGGCCCTTAAAGTTTTTAAAGTTGCAATTAGGTACATAAACATGTCAATTTAGTTTATAAGGCATAATTAACTGTTGGTGACCTGTAATACCAGGTATATTTAAATGTTAGTTTTTTTTTCCATAAAATGTGTCAAATAGGCATCAATTAGGCTCTCAAAATATTTAAAGTTGCAATTTGATACATAAACATGCAAATTTAGTTCATCAATGCATAATTACCTGTTAGTGACCTGTAATAACAGGTAATGTAAATGTCACTTTTTATGCATAAAATGGGTCAAATAGGTCATCGAACTTTATCTAAAAAATAAATTAGGCCCTTAAAGTTTTTAAAGTTGCAATTAGGTACATAAACATGTCAATTTAGTTTATAAAACATAATTACCTGGTGATGACCTGTAACAGCAGGTAAATTTAAATGTCACTTTTTTTTGCATAAAATGTGTCAAATAGGCATCAATTAGGCTCTCAAAATATTTAAAGTTGCAAATTGATACATAAACATGCAAATTTAGTTCATCAAGACAAAATTACCTGTTAGTGACCTGTAATAACAAGTAATGTAAATGTCACTTTTTATGCATAAAATGTGTCAAATAGGCCATCGAACTTTACCTGAAAAATCAATTAGGCTCTTAAATTTTTTAAAGTTGCAATTAGGTACATAAACATCTCAATTTAGTTTATAAGGCATAATTACCTGTTGGTGACCTGTAATACCAGGTATATTTAAATGTTAGTTTTTTTTCCATAAAATGTGTCAAATAGGCATCAATTAGGCTCTCAAAATATTTAAAGTTTCAATTTGGTACATCAACATGCCAATTTAGTTCATCAAAGCATAATTACCTGTAATAACAGGTAAATGTAAATTTAACTTTTTAAACATAAAATGTGTCAAATCGGCACATGTCAATTTAGTTTATAAGGCATAATTAACTGTTGGTGACCTGTAATACCAGGTATATTTAAATGTTAGTTTTTTTTTCCATAAAATGTGTCAAATAGGCATCAATTAGGCTCTCAAAATATTTAAAGTTGCAAGTTGATACATAAACATGCAAATTTAGTTCATCAAGACAAAATTACCTGTTAGTGACCTGTAATAACAAGTAATGTAAATGTCACTTTTTATGCATAAAATGTGTCAAATAGGCCATCAAACTTTACCTAAAAAATCAATTAGGCCCTTAAAGTTTTTAAAGTTGCAATTAGGTACATAAATATGTCATTTTAGTTTATAAGGCATAATTACCTGTTGGTGACCTATAATACCAGGTAAATTTAAATGTCACTTTTTTTTCCCTAAAATGTGTCAAATAGGCATCAATTAGGCTCTCAAAATATTTAAAGTTGCAAGTTGATACATAAACATGCAAATTTAGTTCATCAAGACAAAATTACCTGTTAGTGACCTGTAATAACAAGTAATGTAAATGTCACTTTTTATGCATAAAATGTGTCAAATAGGCCATCAAACTTTACCTAAAAAATCAATTAGGCCCTTAAAGTTTTTAAAGTTGCAATTAGGTACATAAATATGTCATTTTAGTGTATAAGGCATAATTACCTGTTGGTGACCTATAATACCAGGTAAATTTAAATGTCACTTTTTTTTCCCTAAAATGTGTCAAATAGGCATCAATTAGGCTCTCAAAATATTTAAAGTTGCAAGTTGATACATAAACATGCAAATTTAGTTCATCAAGACAAAATTACCTGTTAGTGACCTGTAATAACAAGTAATGTAAATGTCACTTTTTATGCATAAAATGTGTCAAATAGGCCATCAAACTTTACCTAAAAAATCAATTAGGCCCTTAAAGTTTTTAAAGTTGCAATTAGGTACATAAATATGTCATTTTAGTGTATAAGGCATAATTACCTGTTGGTGACCTATAATACCAGGTAAATTTAAATGTCACTTTTTTTTCCCTAAAATGTGTCAAATAGGCATCAATTAGGCTCTCAAAATATTTAAAGTTGCAAGTTGATACATAAACATGCAAATTTAGTTCATCAAGACAAAATTACCTGTTAGTGACCTGTAATAACAAGTAATGTAAATGTCACTTTTTATGCATAAAATGTGTCAAATAGGCCATCAAACTTTACCTAAAAAATCAATTAGGCCCTTAAAGTTTTTAAAGTTGCAATTAGGTACATAAACATGTCAATTTAGTTTATAAGGCATAATTAACTCTTGGTGACCTGTAATACAAGGTATATTTAAATGTTAGTTTTTTTTTCCATAAAATGTGTCAAATAGGCATCAATTAGGCTATCAAAATATTTAAAGTTGCAATTTGGTACATAAACATGCAAATTTAGTTCATCAAGGCATAATTACTTGTTAGTGACCTGTAATAACAGGTAAATGTAAATGTCACTTTTTATGCATAAAATGTGTCAAATAGGCCATCAAACTTTACCTAAAAAATCAATTAGGCCCTTAAAGTTTTTAAAGTTGCAATTAGGTACATAAATATGTCATTTTAGTTTATAAGGCATAATTACCTGTTGGTGACCTATAATACCAGGTAAATTTAAATTTCACTTTTTTTTGGCATAAAATGTGGGAAATAGGCATCAATTAGGCTCTCAAAATATTTAAAGTTGCAAGTTGATACATAAACATGCAAATTTAGTTCATCAAGACAAAATTACCTGTTAGTGACCTGTAATAACAAGTAATGTAAATGTCACTTTTTATGCATAAAATGTGTCAAATAGGCACCTATTAGGCTCTCAAAATATTTAAAGTTGCAATTTGGTACATAAACATGTCAATTTAGTTAATCTAGACATAATTATCTGTTAGTGACCTGTCAATTTAGTTAATCTAGACATAATTATCTGTTAGTGACCTGTAATAATAGGTAAATGAAAATTTCACTTTTTAAGCATAAAATTAATAATAGGTAAATGAAAATTTCACTTTTTAAGCATAAAATGTGTCAAATAGGCCATCGAACTTTACCTTTTAAGCATAAAATGTGTCAAATAGGCCATCGAACTTTACCTAAAAAATCAATTAGGCCCTTAAAGTTTATAAAGTTGCAATTAGGTACATAAACCTGTCAATTTAGTTCATAAGCCATAATTACCTGTTGCTGACCTGTAATACCAGGTAAATTTAAATGTCACTTTTTTTTTTTTGCATAAAATGTGTCAAATAGGCATCAATTAGGCTCTCAAAATATTTAAAGTTTCAATTTGGTACATCAACATGCCAATTTAGTTCATCAAAGCATAATTACCTGTTAGTGACCTGTAATAACAGGTAAATGTAAATTTCACTTTTTAAACATAAAATGTGTCAAATCGGCACATGTCAATTTAGTTTATAAGGCATAATTAACTGTTGGTGACCTGTAATACCAGGTATATTTAAATGTTAGTTTTTTTTTCCATAAAATGTGTCAAATAGGCATCAATTAGGCTCTCAAAATATTTAAAGTTGCAATTTGGTACATAAACATGCCAATTTAGTTCATCAAAGCATAATTACCTGTTAGTGACCTGTAATAACAGGTAAATGTAAATGTCACTTTTTAAGCATAAAATGTGTCAAATCGGCCATCGAACTTTACCTAAAAAATCAATTAGGCCCTTAAAGTTTTTAAAGTTGCAATTAGGTACATAAACATGTCAATTTAGTTTATAAGGCATAATTAACTGTTGGTGACCTGTAATACCAGGTAAATTTAAATGTCACATTTTTTCCATAAAATGTGTCAAATAGGCATCAATTAGGCTCTCAAAATATTTAAAGTTGCAATTTGGTACATAAACATGCAAATTTAGTTCATCAAGGCATAATTACTTGTTAGTGACCTGTAATAACAGGTAAATGTAAATGTCACTTTTTATGCATAAAATGTGTCAAATAGGCCATCAAACTTTACCTAAAAAATCAATTAGGCCCTTAAAGTTTTTAAAGTTGCAATTAGGTACATAAATATGTCATTTTAGTTTATAAGGCATAATTACCTGTTGGTGACCTATAATACCAGGTAAATTTAAATTTCACTTTTTTTTTGCATAAAATGTGTGAAATAGGCATCAATTAGGCTCTCAAAATATTTAAAGTTGCAAGTTGATACATAAACATGCAAATTTAGTTCATCAAGACAAAATTACCTGTTAATGACCTGTAATAACAAGTAATGTAAATGTCACTTTTTATGCATAAAATGTGTCAAATAGGCCATCGAACTTTACCTGAAAAATCAATTAGGCCCTTAAAGTTTTTAAAGTTGCAATTAGGTACATAAACATGTCAACTTAGTTTATAAGGCATAAATACCTGTTGGTGACCTGTAATACCAGGTAAATTTAAATGTCACATTTTTTCCATAAAATGTGTCAAATCGGCCATCGAACTTTACCTGAAAAATCAATTAGGCCCTTAAAGTTTTTAAAGTTGCAATTAGGTACATAAACATGTCAATTTAGTTTATAAGGCATAAATACCTGTTGGTGACCTGTAATATTAGGTATATTTAAATGTTACTTTTTTTTTTGCATAAAATGTGTCAAATAGGCATCAATTAGGCTCTCAAAATATTTAAAGTTGCAAGTTGATACATAAACATGCAAATTTAGTTCATCAAGACAAAATTACCTGTTAGTGACCTGTAATAACAAGTAATGTAAATGTCACTTTTTATGCATAAAATGTGTCAAGTAGGCACCTATTAGGCTCTCAAAATATTTAAAGTTGCAATTTGGTACATAAACATGCCAATTTAGTTAATCTAGACATAATTATCTATTAGTGACCTGTAATAATAGGTAAATGTAAATTTCACTTTTTAAGCATAAAATGTGTCAAATAGGCCATCGAACTTTACCTAAAAAATCAATTAGGCCCTTAAAGTTTTTAAAGTTGCAATTAGGTACATAAACCTGTCAATTTAGTTCATAAGCCATAATTACCTGTTGCTGACCTGTAATACCAGGTAAATTTAAATGTCACTTTTTTTTTTTTGCATAAAATGTGTCAAATAGGCATCAATTAGGCTCTCAAAATATTTAAAGTTTCAATTTGGTACATCAACATGCCAATTTAGTTCATCAAAGCATAATTACCTGTTAGTGACCTGTAATAACAGGTAAATGTAAATTTCACTTTTTAAACATAAAATGTGTCAAATCGGCCATCGAACTTTACCTAAAAAATCAATTAGGCCCTTAAAGTTTTTAAAGTTGCAATTAGTTACATAAACATGTCAATTTAGTTTATAATGCATGATTAACTGTTGGTGACCTGTAATACCAGGTAAATTTAAATGTCACTTTTTTTTTCCATAGAATCTGTCAAAAAGGCATCAATTAGGCTCTCAAAATATTTAAAGTTGCAATTTGGTATATAAACATGCCAATTTTGTTCATCAAGACATAATTACCTTTTAGTGACCTGTAATAACAGATAAATGTATATGTCACTTTTTAAGCATAAAATGTGTCAAATAGGCCATCGAACTTTATCTAAAAAATCAATTAGGCCCTTAAAGTTTTTAAAGTTGCAATTAGGTACATAAACCTGTCAATTTAGTTTATAAAGCATAATTACCTGTTGATGACCTGTAACAGCAGGTAAATTTAAATGTCACTTTTTTTTGCATAAAATGTGACAAATAGACATCAATTAGGCTCTCAAAATATTTAAAGTTACATTTTGATACATAAACATGCCAATTTTGTTCATCAAGACATAATTACCTTTTTGTGACCTGTAATAATAGATAAATGTAATGTCACTTTTTAAGCATAAAATATGTCAAATAGGCCATCGAACTTTACCTAAAAAATCAATTAGGCCCTTAAAGTTTTTAAAGTTGCAATTAGGTACATAAACATCTCAATTTAGTTTATAAGGCATAATTACCTGTTGGTGACCTGTAAGACCAGTTATATTTAAATGTTACTTTTTTTTTTCTATAAAATGTGTCAAATAGGCATCAATTAGGCTCTCATAATATATAAAATGTGTCAAATAGGCATCAATTAGGCTCTCATAATATTTAAAGTTGCAATTTGGTACATCAATTAGGCTCTCATAATATTTAAAGTTGCAATTTGGTACATAAACATGCAAATTTAGTTCATCAAGGCATAATTACTTGTTAGTGACCTGTAATAATAGGTAAATGTAAATGTCAGTTTTTATGCATAAAATGTGTCAAATAGGCCATCAAACTTTACCTAAAAAATTAATTAGGCCCTTAAAGTTTTTAAAGTTGCAATTAGGCACATAAACATGTCATTTTAGTTTATAAGGCATAATTACCTGTTAGTGACCTATAATACCAGGTAAATTTAAATGTCACATTTTTTTTTTTTGCATAAAATGTGTCAAATAGGCATCAATTAGGCTCTCAAAATATTTAAAGTTGCAATTTGATACATAAACATGCAAATTTAGTTTATCAAGGCATAATTACCTGTTACTGACCTGTAATAACAGGTAATGTAAATGTCACTTTTTATACATAAAATGTGTCAAATAGGCATCAATTAGGCTCTCATAATATTTAAAGTTGCAATTTGGTACATAAACATGCAAATTTAGTTCATCAAGGCATAATTACCTGTTACTGACCTGTAATAACAGGTAATGTAAATGTCACTTTTTATACATAAAATGTGTCAAATAGGCATCAATTAGGCTCTCATAATATATAAAATGTGTCAAATAGGCATCAATTAGGCTCTCATAATATTTAAAGTTGCAATTTGGTACATCAATTAGGCTCTCATAATATTTAAAGTTGCAATTTGGTACATAAACATGCAAATTTAGTTCATCAAGGCATAATTACTTGTTAGTGACCTGTAATAACAGATAAATGTAAATGTCACTTTTTAAGCATAAAATATGTCAAATAGGCCATCGAACTTTATCTAAAAAATCAATTAGGCCCTTAAAGTTTTTAAAGTTGAAATTAGGTACATAAACCTGTCAATTTAGTTTATAAAGCATAATTACCTGTTGATGACCTGTAACAGCAGGTAAATTTAAATGTCACTTTTTTTTGCATAAAATGTGACAAATAGACATCAATTAGGCTCTCAAAATATTTAAAGTTGCATTTTGGTACATAAACATGCCAATTTTGTTCATCAAGACATAATTACCTTTTAGTGACCTGTAATAACAGATAAATGTAAATGTCACTTTTTAAGCATAAAATATGTCAAATAGGCCATCGAACTTTACCTGAAAAATCAATTAGGCCCTTAAAGTTTTTAAAGTTGCAATTAGGTACATAAAATGTCAATTTAGTTTATAAGGCATAATTATCTGTTGGTGACCTGTAGTACTAGGTAAATTTAAATGTCACATTTTTTATGCATAAAATGTGTCAAATATGCATCAATTAGTCTCTCAAAATATTTAAACTTTCAATTTGGTACATAAACATTCCAATTTAGTTAATAAAGGCATAGTTACCTGTTAGTGACCTGTAATAACAGGTAAATGTAAATGTCACTTTTTAAGCATAAAATTTTTCAAATAGGTCATCGAACTTTACCTGAAAAATCAATTAGGCCCTTAAAGTTTTTAAAGTTGCAATTAGGTACATAAACATGTCAATTTAGTTTATAAGGCATAATTAACTGTTGGTGACCTGTAATACCAGGTAAATTTAAATGTCACATTTTTTTCCATAAAATGTGTCAAATAGGCATCAATTAGGCTCTCAAAATATTTAAAGTTGCAATTTGGTACATAAACATGCCAATTTAGTTAATCAAGACATAATTACCTGTTAGTGACCTGTAATAACAGGTAAATGTAAATGTCACTTTTTAAGCATAAAATGTGTCAAATCGGCCATCGAACTTTATCTAAAAAATCAATTAGGCCCTTAAAGTTTTTAAAGTTGCAATTAGGTACATAAACATGTCAATTTAGTTTATAAGGCATAATTAAATGTTGGTGACCTGTAATACAAGGTAAATTTAAATGTCAATTTTTTATCCATAAAATGTGTCAAATAGGCATCAATTAGGCTCTCAAAATATTTAAAGTTTCAATTTGGTACATAAACATGCAAATTTAGTTCATCAAGGCATAATTACCTGTTAGTGACGTGTAATAACATGTAAATATAAATGTCACTTTTTAAGCATAAAATATGTCAAATAGGTCATCGAACTTTACCTGAAAAATCAATTAGGCCCTTAAAGTTTTTAAAGTTGCAATTAGGTACATAAACATGTCAATTTAGTTTATAAGGCATAAATACCTGTTGGTGACCTGTAATATTAGGTATATTTAAATGTTACTTTTTTTTTGCATAAAATGTGTCAAATAGGCATCAATTAGGCTCTCAAAATATTTAAAGTTGCAATTTGGTACATAAACATGCAAATTTAGTTCATCAAGGCATAATTACTTGTTAGTGACCTTTAATAACAGGTAAATGTAAATTTCACTTTTTATGCATAAAATGTGTCAAATAGGCCATCAAACTTTACCTAAAAAATCAATTAGGCCCTTAAAGTTTTTAAAGTTGCAATTAGATACATAAACACGTCATTTTAGTTTATAAGGCATAATTACCTATTGGTGACGTATAATACCAGGTAAATTTAAATGTCACTTTTTTTTTTTTTTTGCATAAAATGTGTCAAATATGCATCAATTAGGCTCTCAAAATATTTAAAGTTGCAATTTGATACATAAACATGCAAATTTAGTCTATCAAGGCATAATTACCTGTTAGTGACCTGTAATAACAGGTAATGTNATCAAGGCATAATTACCTGTTAGTGACCTGTAATAACAGGTAATGTAAATGTCACTTTTTATGCATAAAATGTGTCAAATAGGGCATCGAACTTTACCTCAAAAATCAATTAGGCCCTTAAAATTTTAAAAGTTGCAATTAGATATATAAACAATTCAATTTAGTTTATAAGACATAATTACATGTTGGTGACCTATAATTCCAGGTAAATTTAAATGTCTCATTTTTTTCATAAAATGTGTCAAATAGGCATCAATTAGGCTCTCAAAATATTTAAAGTTGCAATTTGGTACATAAACAATGCCAATTTAGTTAATCAAGACATAATTACCTGTTAGTGACCTGTAATAACAAGTAAATGTAAATGTCACTTTTTAAGCATAAAATGTGTCAAATAGGCCATCGAACTTTATCTAAAAAATCAATTAGGCCCTTAAAGTTTTTAAAGTTGCAATTAGGTACATAAACCTGTCAATTTAGTTTATAAAGCATAATTACCTGTTGATGACCTGTAACAGCAGGTAAATTTAAATGTCACTTTTTTTTGCCTAAAATGTGACAAATAGAAATCAATTAGGCTCTCAAAATATTTAAAGTTGCATTTTGGTACATAAACATGCCAATTTTGTTCATCAAGACACAATTACCTTTTAGTGACCTGTAAAAACAGATAAATGTAAATGACACTTTTTAAGCATAAAATATGTCAAATAGGTCATCGAACTTTACCTGAAAAATCAATTAGGCCTTAAAGTTTTTAAAGTTTCAATTAGGTACATAAACATGTCAATTTAATTTATAAGGCATAATTACCTGTTGGTGACCTGTAATACTAGGTAAATTTAACATAATTACCTGTTGGTGACCTGTAATACTAGGTAAATTTAAATGTCACATTTTTTATGCATAAAATGTGTCAAATAAATTTAAATGTCACATTTTTTATGCATAAAATGTGTCAAATATGCATCAATTAGGCTCTCAAAATATTTAAACTTTCAATTTGGTACATAAACATTCCAATTTAGTTAATCAAGGCATAGTTACCTGTTAGTGACCTGTAATAACAGGTAAATGTAAATGTCACTTTTTAAGCATAAAATTTTTCAAATAGGTCATCGAACTTTACCTGAAAAATCAATTAGGCCCTTAAAGTTTTTAAAGGTTCAATTAGGTACATAAACATGTCAATTTAGTTTATAAGGCATAATTACCTATTGGTGACCTGTAATACCAAATATATTTAAATGTCACTTTTTTTTTTCCATAGAATGTGTCAAATAGGCATCAATTAGGCTCTCAAAATATTTAAAGTTGCAATTTGGTACACAAACATGCCAATTTTGTTCATCAAGACATAATTACCTTTTAGTGACCTGTAATAACAAATAAATGTAAATGTCACTTTTTAAGCATAAAATATGTCAAATAGGCCGTCGAACTTTACCTGAAAAATCAAGTAGGCCCTTTAAGTTTTTAAAGTTGCTATTAGGTACATAAACATGTCAATTTAGTTTATAAGTCATAATTACCTGTTGGTGACCTGTAATACTAGGTAAATTTAAATGTCACATTTTTTATGCATAAAATGTGTCAAATATGCATCAATTAGGCTCTCAAAATATTTAAACTTTCAATTTGGTACATAAACATGCCAATTTAGTTAATCAAGGCATAGTTACCTGTTAGTGACCTGTAATAACAGGTAAATGTAAACGTTCCTTTTTATGCATAAAATGTGTCAAATAGGCCATCAAACTTTACCTAAAAAATCAATTAGGCCCTTAAAGTTTTTAAAGGTTCAATTAGGTACATAAACATGTCATTTTATTTTATAAGGCATAATTACCTATTGGTGACCTATAATACCAGGTAAATTTAAATGTCACTTTTTTTTTTTGCATAAAATGTGTCAAACAGGCATCAATTAGGCTCTCAAAATATTTAAAGTTGCAATTTGATACATAAACATGTAAATTTAGTTTATCAAGGCATAATTACCTATTAGTGACCTGTAATAACAGGTAATGTAAATGTCACTTTTTAAGCATAAAATGTGTCAAATAGGCATCAATTAGGCTCTCAAAATATTTAAAGTTTCAATTTGGTACATCAACATGCAAATTTAGTTCATCAAAACATAATTACCTGTTAGTGACCTGTAATAACAGGTAAATGTAAATGTCACTTTTTAAGCATAAAATGTGTCAAATAGGCCATCGAACTTTACCTAAAAAATCAAATAGGCCCTTCAAGTTTTTAAAGTTTCAATTTGGTACATAAACATGTCAATTTAGTTTATAAGGCATAATTAACTGTTGGTGACCTGTAATACCAGGTAAATTTAAATGTCACTTTTTTTTCCATAGAATGTGTCAAATAGGCATCAATTAGGCTCTCAAAATATTTAAAGTTGCAATTTGGTACATAAACATGCCAATTTTGTTCATCAAGACATAATAACTTTTAGTGACCTGTAATAACAGATAAATGTAAATGTCACTTTTTAAGCATAAAATATGTCAAATAGGCCATCGAAATTTACCTGAAAAATCAATTAGGCCCATAAGGTTTTTAAAGTTGCAATTAAGTACATAAACATGTCAATTTAGTTTATAAGTCATAACTACATGTTGGTGACCTGTAATACTAGGTAATTTAAAAGTCACTTTTTTTTTTCCATAAAATGTGTCAAATAGGCATCAATTAGGCTCTCAAAATATATAAAGTTTCAATTTGGTACATAAACATGCAAATTTAGTTCATCAAGGCATAATTACTTGTGAGTGACCTGTAATAACAAGTAATGTAAATGTCACTTTTTTTTGCATAAAATGTGTCTAATAGGCATCAATTAGGCTCTCAAAATATTTAAAGTTGCAATTAGGTACATAAACCTGTCAATTTAGTTTATCAAGGCATAATTACTTGTGAGTGACCTGTAATAACAAGTAATGTAAATGTCACTTTTTTTTGCATAAAATGTGTCTAATAGGCATCAATTAGGCTCTCAAAATATTTAAAGTTGCAATTAGGTACATAAACCTGTCAATTTAGTTTATCAAGGCATAATTACTTGTGAGTGACCTGTAATAACAAGTAATGTAAATGTCACTTTTTTTTGCATAAAATGTGTCTAATAGGCATCAATTAGGCTCTCAAAATATTTAAAGTTGCAATTAGGTACATAAACATGTCATTTTAGTTTAGAAGGCATAATTACCTGTTGGTGACCTATAATACCAGGTAAATTTAAATATCACTTTTTTTTTTTTTGCATAAAATGTGTCAAACAGGCATCAATTAGGCTCTCAAAATATTTAAAGTTGCAATTTGATACATAAACATGCCAATTTAGTTTATCAAGGCATAATTACCTGTTGGTGACCTATAATACCAGGTAAATTTAAATGTCACATTTTTTTCCATAAAATGTGTCAAATAGGGCATCGAACTTTACCTAAAAAATCAATTAGGCCCTTAAAGTGGTTAAAGTTGCAATTAGGTACATAAACATGTCAATGTAGTTTATAAGCCATAATTACCTGTTGGTGACCTATAATACCAGGTAAATTTAAATGTCACATTTTTTTCCATAAAATGTGTCAAATAGGGCATCGAACTTTACCTAAAAAATCAATTAGGCCCTTAAAGTGGTTAAAGTTGCAATTAGGTACATAAACATGTCAATGTAGTTTATAAGCCATAATTACCTGTTGGTGACCTATAATACCAGGTAAATTTAAATGTCACATTTTTTTCCATAAAATGTGTCAAATAGGGCATCGAACTTTACCTAAAAAATCAATTAGGCCCTTAAAGTGGTTAAAGTTGCAATTAGGTACATAAACATGTCAATGTAGTTTATAAGCCATAATTACCTGTTGGTGACCTATAATACCAGGTAAATTTAAATGTCACATTTTTTTCCATAAAATGTGTCAAATAGGGCATCGAACTTTACCTAAAAAATCAATTAGGCCCTTAAAGTGGTTAAAGTTGCAATTAGGTACATAAACATGTCATTTTAGTTTAGAAGGCATAATTACCTGTTGGTGACCTATAATACCAGGTAAATTTAAATATCACTTTTTTTTTTTTTTTGCATAAAATGTGTCAAACAGGCATCAATTAGGCTCTCAAAATATTTAAAGTTGCAATTTGGCACATAAACATGCCAATTTTGTTCATCAAGACATAATTACCTTTTAGTGACCTGTAATAACAGATAAATGTAAATGTCACTTTTTAAGCATAAAATATGTCAAATAGGCCATCGAACTTTACCTGAAAAATCAATTAGGCCCTTAAAGTTTTTAAAGTTGCTATTAGATACATAAACATGTCAATTTAGGTTATAAGGCATAATTAAATGTTGGTGACCTGTAATACAAGGTAAATTTAAATGTCAAATTTTTTTCCATAAAATGTGTCAAATAGGCATCAATTAGGCTCTCAAAATATTTAAAGTTGCAATTTGGTACATAAACATGCAAATTTAGTTCATCAATGCATAATTACCTGTTAGTGATCTGTAATAATAGGTAAATGTACATGTCACTTTTTATGCATAAAATGTGTGAAATAGGCCATCAAACTTTACCTAAAAAATCAATTAGGCCCTTAAAGTTTTTAAAGTTGCAATTAGGTACATAAACATGTCAATTTAGTTCATAAGCCATAATTACCTGTTGCTAACCTGTAATACCAAGTAAATTTAAATGTCACTTTTTTTTTTTTGCATAAAATGTGTCAAATAGGCATCAATTAGTCTCTCAAAATATTTAAAGTTGCAATTTGGTACATAAACATGACAAGTTAGTTAATCTAGACATAATTACCTGTTAGTTATCTGTAATAACAGGTAAATATAAATGTCACTTTTTAAGCATAAAATATGTCAAATAGGCTATCGAACTTTACCTGAAAAATCAATTAGGCCCTTAAAGTTTTTAAAGTTGCAATTAGGTACATAAACATGTCAATTTAGTTTATAAGGCATAATTATCTGTTGGTAACCTGTAATACTAGGTTAATTTAAATGTCACATTTTTTATGCATAAAATGTGTCAAATATGAATCAATTAGGCTCTCAAAATATTTAAACTTTCAATTTGGTACATAAACATGCCAATTTAGTTATTCAAGGCATAGTTACCTGTTAGTGACCTGTAATAACAGGTAAATGTTAAATGTCACTTTTTAAGCATAAAATGTGTCAAATAGGGCATCGAACTTTACCTGAAAAATCAATTAGGCCCTTAAAGTTTTTAAAGTTGCAATTAGATACATAAACATGTCAATTTAGTTTATAAGGCATAATTACCTATTGGTGACCTGTAATACCAAATATATTTAAATGTCACTTTTTTTTTCCATAGAATGTGTCAAATAGGCATCAATTAGGCTCTCAAAATATTTAAAGTTGCAATTTGGTATATAAACATGCCAATTTTGTTCATCAAGACATAATAACTTTTAGTGACCTGTAATAACAGATAAATGTAAATGTCACTTTTTAAGCATAAAATATGTCAAATAGGCCATCGAAATTTACCTGAAAAATCAATTAGGCCCATAAGGTTTTTAAAGTTGCAATTAAGTACATAAACATGTCAATTTAGTTTATAAGTCATAACTACATGTTGGTGACCTGTAATACTAGGTAATTTAAATGTCACTTTTTTTTTCCATAAAATGTGTCAAATAGGCATCAATTAGGCTCTCAAAATATTTAAAGTTGCAATTTGGTACATAAACATGCAAATTTAGTTCATCAAGGCATAATTACTTGTTAGTGACCTGTAATAACAGGTAAATGTAAATGTCACTTTTTATGCATAAAATGTGTCAAATAGGGCATCGAACTTTACCTAAAAAATCAATTAGGCCCTTAAAATTTTTAAAGTTGCAATTAGATATATAAACATGTCAATTTAGTTTATAAGACATAATTACATGTTGGTGACCTGTAATACCAGGTAAATTTAAATGTCCCATTTTTTTCCATAAAATGTGTCAAATAGGCATCAATTAGGTTCTCAAAATATTTAAAGTTGCAATTTGGTACATAAACATGCCAATTTAGTTAATCAAGGCATAACTACCTATTAGTGACCTGTAATAACAGGTAAATGTAAATGTCACTTTTTAAGCATACAATGTGTCAAATAGGCCATCGAACTTCACATAAAAAATCAATTAGGCCCTTAATGTTTTTAAAGTTGCAATTAGGTACATAAACATGTCAATTTAATTTAAAAGGCATAATTACCTGCTGGTGACCTGTAATACTAGGTAAATTTAAATGTCACTTTTTTTTGCATAAAATGTGTCAAATATGCATCAATTAGGCTCTCAAAATATTTAAAGTTGGAATTTGGTACATAAACATGCAAATTTAGTTCATCAAAGAATAATTACCTGTTAGTGACCTGTAATAACAGGTAAAAATATAAATGTCACTTTTTATGCATAAAATGTGTCAAATAGGGCATCGAACTTTACCTCAAAAATAAATTAGGCCTTAAAGTTTTTAAAGTTGCAATTAGGTACATAAACATGTCAATTTAGATTATAAGACATAATTACCTGTTTGTGACCTGTAATGCCAGGTAAATTTAAATGTCACTTTTTAAGCATAAAATGTGTCAAATAGGCATCAATTAGGCTCTCAAAATATTTAAAGTTTCAATTTGGTACATCAACTTGCCAATTTAGTTCATCAAAGCATAATTACCTGTTAGTGACCTGTAATAACAGGTAAATGTAAATGTCACTTTTTAAGCATAAAATGTGTCAAATAGGCATCAATTAGGCTCTCAAAATATTTAAAGTTGCAATTAGGTACATAAACATGTCAATTTAGTTTATAAGACATAATTACCTGTTTGTGACCTGTAATGCCAGGTAAATTTAAATGTCACATTTTTTTCCATAGAATGTGTCAAATAGGCATCAATTAGGCTCTCAAAATATTTAAAGTTGCAATTTGGTACATAAACATGCCAATTTTGTTCATCAAGACATAATTACCTTTTAGTGACCTGTAATAACAGATAAATGTAAATGTCACTTTTTAAGCATAAAATATGTCGAATAGGCCATCGAACTTTACCTGAAAAATCAATTAGGCCCTTAAAGTTTTTAAAGTTGCAATTAGGTACATAAACATGTCAATTTAGTTTATAAGGCGTAATTACCTGTTGGTGACCTGTAATACTAGGTAAATTTAAATGTCACATTTTTTATGCATAAAATGTGTCAAATATGCATCAATTAGGCTCTCAAAATATTTAAACTTTCAATTTGGTTCATAAACATGCCTATTTTGTTAATCAAGGCATAGTTACCTGTTAGTGACCTGTAATAACAGGTAAATGTAAACGTCACTTTTTATGCATAAAATGTGTCAAATAGGCCATTGGTCGTTGTGAAAAATGAAGTATACGGGTTTAGATTTGTCGTTCCGCTGAGGATTGGGGGTTATGGCACGTAATATGCAATCACTAAACTAGGCACTAGTACAAGGAAATCAACAAGAAGCTAAGCAAATGACAACAAGGTAGAACAAACACACATAAGCAATAGATAACTGCAAAATAAAGAAATAGGACTCAAGTTAGGGGCATTACCATCTAGATGATTTAACACTTAAGTTTGGGGGAAGAACATTAACCATATGTTCTTGAGGCAAGCACAAAGGAATCCAAGTTTCCACAAGGATTAGAACAAAGGTTGCCCCATTTTCATGGTGTATCAACCTAAGTTCTTGAAGAACAAAAGTTATTTAAGCCCCAAATCTACCCCTATTTCCATAGAAGAGAAAATGGGTTTGAAATTGGGTTGGCTTAAATCTTCCATCCAACTTCCATTGAAATGAAAGACTTTCCAAAGACACAATAATCATTGGCCATTAACTATTGAAAGATAGAAATAAACCCAATTCAAACTCAATAACCCTAAATGGGTGTTCATCCCCTTTTATGCAATAATCACATAACAAGCATCAAAATAGATAATACAACCCTAACTCAAGCCCATAAACTAACTACTCATGATTAAATAGCATAAAGAACACAAAGACACAAGTAATAAACATAAATCTTGCAAAAGAAAAGAGATAAAGGAAAGAAAACTTCTCTATTGAAATGGGTGGAAGAATCTTGAAATCCAAGCTTCAAATCCAAGATTACAAGCTCCAAAAGTGTTAAAATACATAGATCTAAGTCTAATCTAACCTAAAAATATGAAAGGGAGTGAATGAGAGTGTTTAGGGTTCAACCATGGGTCAAAACCNAGGCCCTTAAAATTTTTAAAGTTGCAATTAGATATATAAACATGTCAATTTAGTTTATAAGACATAATTACATGTTGGTGACCTGTAATACCAGGTAAATTTAAATGTCACATTTTTTTCCATAGAATGTGTCAAATAGGCATCAATTAGGCTCTCAAAATATTTAAAGTTGCAATTTGGTACATAAACATGCCAATTTTGTTCATCAAGACATAATTACCTTTTAGTGACCTGTAATAACAGATAAATGTAAATGTCACTTTTTAAGCATAAAATATGTCGAATAGGCCATCGAACTTTACCTGAAAAATCAATTAGGCCCTTAAAGTTTTTAAAGTTGCAATTAGGTACATAAACATGTCAATTTAGTTTATAAGGCGTAATTACCTGTTGGTGACCTGTAATACTAGGTAAATTTAAATGTCACATTTTTTATGCATAAAATGTGTCAAATATGCATCAATTAGGCTCTCAAAATATTTAAACTTTCAATTTGGTTCATAAACATGCCTATTTTGTTAATCAAGGCATAGTTACCTGTTAGTGACCTGTAATAACAGGTAAATGTAAACGTCACTTTTTATGCATAAAATGTGTCAAATAGGCCATTGGTCGTTGTGAAAAATGAAGTATACGGGTTTAGATTTGTCGTTCCGCTGAGGATTGGGGGTTATGGCACGTAATATGCAATCACTAAACTAGGCACTAGTACAAGGAAATCAACAAGAAGCTAAGCAAATGACAACAAGGTAGAACAAACACACATAAGCAATAGATAACTGCAAAATAAAGAAATAGGACTCAAGTTAGGGGCATTACCATCTAGATGATTTAACACTTAAGTTTGGGGGAAGAACATTAACCATATGTTCTTGAGGCAAGCACAAAGGAATCCAAGTTTCCACAAGGATTAGAACAAAGGTTGCCCCATTTTCATGGTGTATCAACCTAAGTTCTTGAAGAACAAAAGTTATTTAAGCCCCAAATCTACCCCTATTTCCATAGAAGAGAAAATGGGTTTGAAATTGGGTTGGCTTAAATCTTCCATCCAACTTCCATTGAAATGAAAGACTTTCCAAAGACACAATAATCATTGGCCATTAACTATTGAAAGATAGAAATAAACCCAATTCAAACTCAATAACCCTAAATGGGTGTTCATCCCCTTTTATGCAATAATCACATAACAAGCATCAAAATAGATAATACAACCCTAACTCAAGCCCATAAACTAACTACTCATGATTAAATAGCATAAAGAACACAAAGACACAAGTAATAAACATAAATCTTGCAAAAGAAAAGAGATAAAGGAAAGAAAACTTCTCTATTGAAATGGGTGGAAGAATCTTGAAATCCAAGCTTCAAATCCAAGATTACAAGCTCCAAAAGTGTTAAAATACATAGATCTAAGTCTAATCTAACCTAAAAATATGAAAGGGAGTGAATGAGAGTGTTTAGGGTTCAACCATGGGTCAAAACCGAGTTCAAAATGCTCAAAACGAGCTTAAATAGTGAACAGAGCAGGTCCCAAACGGCCTGGTAAATGGCCGTTTGTGTGGCCGTATGACTCCTCTTCAGAAACAGCATTTTTGCACTGTAATTCGGCCTAAAACAAATGGCCATGCATACGGCCGTATGGGTGGCCGTATGCCAGCTCTCTAGAAATTGCATTTTCGAACTCTGTGCAACTGCTTTGACTTCTAGGCTGTTTTTAACCATTTTCTGTTCAGAATTATGAAATGTGTATTTCTAGCAAAGTTGTAGCCCTTGAGGTCTTCGTTCCAATGATCGAAAGATCACATAATTTGGACATTCCTAGGCTGATATATGATCCAATTACTAAGATGTCGACGTGCAGAAACTTCAACACCTTGATCTTTTGCTTCTCTTTTGTTTTAGTTTGCCCAAATGACCAAAACCACTGCAAATTCAAGTCTTAGGCTCCCTTGGAAGTGTTGCACTCATCTCCATAGCTTCTCCTTGACTCTCATTGACTCCAAATGCATCCAAAATACATGAAAATCACCGTCTTTGCTTCCAATGCTTTCCAACTCATACTCCTTGCAAAATGACACATATAAGCACTAATTCTCATGAAAATTGGAATGATCTATAAACAAAATGACTTAGTGAAAGGGAGAAAAATATAGACAATTGAGCACTTATCAGCCATCAAACTTTACCTAAAAAATCAATTAGGCCCTTAAAGTTTTTAAAGGTTCAATTAGGTACATAAACATGTCATTTTAATTTATAAGGCATAATTACCTGTTGGAGACCTATAATACCAGGTAAATTTAAATGTCACTTTTTTTTTTTTGCATAAAATGTGTCAAATAGGCATCAATTAGGCTCTCAAAATATTTAAAGTTGCAATTTGATACATAAACATGCCAATTTAGTTTATCAAGGCATAATTACCTGTTAGTGATCTGTAATAACAGGTAATGTAAATGTCACTTTTATGCATAAAATGTGCCAAATAGGGCATCGAACTTTACCTGAAAAATCAATTAGGCCCATAAAATTTTTAAAGTTGCAATTAGATATATAAACATGTCAATTTAGTTTATAAGGCATAATTACCTATTGGTGACCTGTAATACCAAGTATATTTAAATGTCACTTTTTTTTCCATAGAATGTGTCAAATAGGCATCAATTAGGCTCTCAAAATATTTAAAGTTGCAATTTGGTACATAAACATGCCAATTTTGTTTATCAAGACATAATTACCTTTTAGTGACCTGTAATAACAGATAAATGTAAATGTCACTTTTTATGCATAAAATGTGTCAAATAGGGCATCGAAATTTACCTGAAAAATCAAATAGGCCCTTAAAGTTTTTAAAGTTGCAATTAGGTACATAAACCTGTCAATTTAGTTTATAAAGCATAATTACCTGTTGATGACCTGTAAAAACAGGTAAATTTAAATGTCACTTTTTTTGCATAAAATGTGACAAATAGACATCAATTAGGCTCTCAAAATATTTAAAGTTGCATTTTGGTGCATAAACATGCCAATTTTGTTCATCAAGACATAATTACCTTTTAGTGACCTGTAATAACAGATAAATGTAAATGTCAGTTTTTAAGCATAAAATATGTCAAATAGGCTATCAAACTTTACCTGAAAAATCAATTAGGCCCTTAAAGTTTTTAAAGTTGCAATTAGGTAATAAACATGTCAATTTAGTTTATAAGGCATAATTATCTGTTGTTAACCTGTAATACTAGGTTAATTTAAATGTCACATTTTTTATTAACCTGTAATACTAGGTTAATTTAAATGTCACATTTTTTATGAACCTGTAATACTAGGTTAATTTAAATGTCACATTTTTTATGCATAAAATGTGTCAAATATGAATCAATTAGGCTCTCAAAATATTTAAACTTTCAACTTGGTACATAAACATGCCAATTTAGTTAATCAAGGCATAGTTACCTGTTAGTGACCTGTAATAACAGGTAAATGTAAATGTCACTTTTTAAGCATAAAATGTGTCAAATAGGTTATCGAACTTTACCTAAAAAATCAATTAGGCCTTAAAATATTTAAAGGTTCAATTAGGTACATAAACATGTCAATTTAGTTTATAAGGCATAATTACCTATTGGTGACCTGTAATACCAAATATATTTAAATGTCACTTTTTTTTTTCCATAGAATGTGTCAAATAGGCATCAATTAGGCTCTCAAAATATTTAAAGTTGCAATTTGGTATATAAACATGCCAATTTAGTTCATCAAAGCATAATTACCTGTTAGTGTCCTGTAATAACAGGTAAATGTAAATGTCACTTTTTAAGCATAAAATGCGTCAAATAGGCCATCGAACTTTACCTAAAAAATCAAATAGGCCCTTAAAGTTTTTAAAGTTGCAATTAGATACATAAACATGTCAATTTAGTTTATAAGGCATAATTACATGTTGGTGACCTGTAATACCAGGTAAATTTAAATGTCACTTTTTTTCCATAAAATCTGTCAAATAGGCATCAATTAGGCTCTCAAAATATTTAAAGTTGCAATTTTGTACATAAACATGCAAATTTAGTTCATCAAGACATAATTATTTGTTAGTGACCTGTAATAACAGGTAAATGTAAATGTCACTTTTTATGCATAAAATGTGTCAAATAGGCCATCAAACTTTACCTAAAAAATCAAGTAGGCCCTTAAAGTTTTTAAAGTTGCAATTAGGTACATAAACATGTCATTTTAGTTTATAAGGCATAATTACCTGTTGGTGACCTATAATAACAGGTAAATTTAAATGTCACTTTTTTTTTTTGTATAAAATGTGTCAAATAGGCATCAATTAGGCTCTCAAAATATTTAAAGTTGCAATTTGATACATAAACATGCAAATTTAGTTTATCAAGGCATAATTACCTGTTAGTGACCTGTAATAACAGGTAATGTAAATGTCACATTTTATGCATAAAATGTGTCAAATAGGCCATCAAACTTTACCTAAAAAATCAATTAGGCCCTTAAAGTTTTTAAAGTTGCAATTAGGTACATAAACATGTCATTTTAGTTTATAAGGCATAATTACGTGTTGGTGACCTATAATACCAGGTAAATTTAAATGTCACTTTTTTTTTTTTTTGCATAAAATGTGTCAAATAGGCATCAATTAGGCTCTCAAAATATTTAAAGTTGCAATTTGATACATAAACATGCAAATTTAGTTTATCAAGGCATAATTACCTGTTAGTGACCTGTAATAACAGGTAATGTAAATGTCATTTTTTATGCATAAAATGAGTCAAATAGGGGCATCAAACTTTACCTGAAAAATCAATTCGGCCCTTAAAATTTTTAAAGTTGCAATTAGATATATAAACATGTCTATTTAGTTTATAAGACATAATTACATGTTGGTGACCTATAATACCAGGTAAATTTAAATGTCACATTTTTTTCCATAAAATGTGTCAAATAGGCATCAATTAGGCTCTCAAAATATTTAAAGTTGCAATTGGGTAAATAAACATGCCAATTTTGTTCATCAAGATATAATTACCTTTTAGTGACCTGTAATAACAGATAAATGTAAATGTCACTTTTTAAGCATAAAATATGTCAAATAGGCCATCGAACTTTATCTAAAAAAAAAATTAGGCCCTTAAAGTTTTTAAAGTTGCAATTAGGTACATAAACCTGTCAATTTAGTTTATAAAGCATAATTACCTGTTGATGACCTGTAAAAGCAGGTAAATTTAAATGTCACTTTTTTTGCATAAAATGTGACAAATAGACATCAATTAGGCTCTCAAAATATTTAAAGTTGCATTTTGGTGCATAAACATGCCAATTTTGTTAATCAAGACATAATTACCTTTTAGTGACCTGTAATAACAGATAAATGTAAATGTCACTTTTTAAGCATAAAATATGTCAAATAGGCCATCGAACTTTACCTGAAAAATCAATTAGGCCCTTAAAGTTTTTAAAGTTGCAATTAGGTACATAAACATGTCAATTTAGTTTATAAGGCATAATTATCTGTTGGTAACCTGTAATACTAGGTTAATTTAAATGTCACATTTTTTATGCATAAAATGTGTTAAATATGAATCAATTAGGCTCTCAAAATATTTAAACTTTCAATTTGGTACATAAACATGCCAATTTAGTTAATCAAGGCATAGTTACCTGTTAGTGACCTGTAATAACAGGTAAATGTAAATGTCACTTTTTAAGCATAAAATGTGTCAAATAGGTTATCGAACTTTACCTAAAAAATCAATTAGGCCCTTATAATATTTAAAGGTTCAATTAGGTACATAAACATGTCAATTTAGTTTATAAGGCATAATTACCTATTGGTGACCTGTAATACCAAATATATTTAAATATCACTTTTTTTTTCCATAGAATGTGTCAAATAGGCATCAATTAGGCTCTCAAAATATTTAAAGTTGCAATTTGGTACATAAACATGCCAATTTTGTTAATCAAGACATAATTACCTATTAGTGACCTGTAATAACAGATAAATGTAAATGTCACTTTTTAAGCATAAAATATGTCAAATAGGCCATCGAACTTTACCTGAAAAATCAATCAGGACCATAAAGTTTTTAATGTTGCAATTAGGTACATAAACATGTCAATTTAGTTTATAAGGCATAATTAAATGTTGGTGACCTGTAATACAAGGTAAATTTAAATGTCACTTTTTTTTCCATAAAATGTGTCAAATAGGCATCAATTAGGCTCTCAAAATATTTAAAGTTGCAATTTGGTACATAAACATGCAAATTTAGTTTATCAAGGCATAATTACTTGTTAGTGACCTGTAATAACAGATAAATGTAAATGTCACTTTTTATGCATAAAATGTGTCAAATAGGCCATCAAACTTTACCTAAAAAATCAATTAGGCCCTTAAAGTTTTTAAAGTTGCAATTAGGTACATAAACATGTCAATTTAGTTTATAAGCCATAATTACATGTTGCTGACCTGTAATACCAGGTAAATTTAAATGTCACTTTTTTTTTATTTGCATAAAATGTGTCAAATAGGCATCAATTAGGCTCTCAAAATATTTAAAGTTGCAATTTGGTACATAAACATGCCAATTTAGTTAATCAAGGCATAACTACCTATTAGTGACCTGTAATAACAGGTAAATGTAAAGTCACTTTTTAAGCATACAATGTGTCAAATAGGCCATCGAACATCACCTAAAAAATCAATTAGGCCCTTAATGTTTTTAAAGTTGCAATTAGGTACATAAACATGTGAATTTAATTTATAAGGCATAATTACCTGCTGTTGATCTGTAATACCAGGTAAATTTAAATGTCACTTTTTTTTTGCATAAAATGTGTCAAATATGCATCAATTAGGCTCTCAAAATATTTAAAGTTGGAATTTGGTACATAAACATGCAAATTTAGTTCATCAAGGAATAATTATCTGTTAGTGACCTGTAATAACAGGTAAATGTAAATGTCACTTTTTATGCATAAAATGTGTCAAATAGGGCATCGAACTTTACCTCAAAAATAAATTAGGCCTTAAAGTTTTTAATGTCGCAATTAGGTACATAAACATATCAATTTAGTTTATAAGGCATAATTACCTGTTGGTGACCTTTAATACCAGGTATATTAAAATGTTACTTTTTTTTCCATAAAATGTGTCAAATAGGCATCAATTAGGCTCTCAAAATATTTAAAGTTGCAATTTGGTACATAAACATGCAAATTTAGTTCATCAAGCCATAATTACTTGTTAGTGACCTGTAATAACAGGTAAATGTAAATGTCACTTTTTACGCATAAAATGTGTCAAATAGGCCATCAAACTTTACCTAAAAAGCATAAAATGTGTCAAATAGGCCATCAAACTTTACCTAAAAAATCAATTAGGCCCATAAAGTTTTATCAAACTTTACCTAAAAAATCAATTAGGCCCATAAAGTTTTTAATGTTGCAATTAGGTACATAAACATGTCATTTTAGTTTATAAGGCATGCAATTAGGTACATAAACATGTCATTTTAGTTTATAAGGCATAATTACTTGTTGGTAACCTATAATACCAGGTAAATTTAAATGTCACTTTTTTTTCCCTAAAATGTGTCAAATAGGAATCAATTAGGCTCTCAAAATATTTAAAGTTGCAATTTGGTACATAAACATGCAAATTTAGTTCATCAAGGCATAATTACCGGTTAGTGACCTGTAATAACAGGTAATGTAAATGTCACTTCTTATGCATAAAATGTGTCAAATATGCATCAATTATGCTCTCAAACTTTTTAAAGTTGCAATTAGAGACATAAACATGTCATTTTCGTTAATACGGCATAATTACGTGTTGGTGACCGATAATACCAGGTAAATTTAAATGTCACATTTTTTCCATAAAATGTGTCAAATATGCATCAATTATGCTCTCAAACTTTTTAAAGTTGCAATTAGAGACATAAACATGTCATTTTCGTTAATACGGCATAATTACGTGTTGGTGACCGATAATACCAGGTAAATTTAAATGTCACATTTTTTCCATAAAATGTGTCAAATATGCATCAATTATGCTCTCAAACTTTTTAAAGTTGCAATTAGAGACATAAACATGTCATTTTCGTTAATACGGCATAATTACGTGTTGGTGACCGATAATACCAGGTAAATTTAAATGTCACATTTTTTCCATAAAATGTGTCAAATATGCATCAATTATGCTCTCAAACTTTTTAAAGTTGCAATTAGAGACATAAACATGTCATTTTCGTTAATACGGCATAATTACGTGTTGGTGACCGATAATACCAGGTAAATTTAAATGTCACATTTTTTCCATAAAATGTGTCAAATATGCATCAATTATGCTCTCAAACTTTTTAAAGTTGCAATTAGAGACATAAACATGTCATTTTCGTTAATACGGCATAATTACGTGTTGGTGACCGATAATACCAGGTAAATTTAAATGTCACATTTTTTCCATAAAATGTGTCAAATATGCATCAATTATGCTCTCAAACTTTTTAAAGTTGCAATTAGAGACATAAACATGTCATTTTCGTTAATACGGCATAATTACGTGTTGGTGACCGATAATACCAGGTAAATTTAAATGTCACATTTTTTCCATAAAATGTGTCAAATATGCATCAATTATGCTCTCAAACTTTTTAAAGTTGCAATTAGAGACATAAACATGTCATTTTCGTTAATACGGCATAATTACGTGTTGGTGACCGATAATACCAGGTAAATTTAAATGTCACATTTTTTCCATAAAATGTGTCAAATATGCATCAATTATGCTCTCAAACTTTTTAAAGTTGCAATTAGAGACATAAACATGTCATTTTCGTTAATACGGCATAATTACGTGTTGGTGACCGATAATACCAGGTAAATTTAAATGTCACATTTTTTCCATAAAATGTGTCAAATATGCATCAATTATGCTCTCAAACTTTTTAAAGTTGCAATTAGAGACATAAACATGTCATTTTCGTTAATACGGCATAATTACGTGTTGGTGACCGATAATACCAGGTAAATTTAAATGTCACATTTTTTCCATAAAATGTGTCAAATATGCATCAATTATGCTCTCAAACTTTTTAAAGTTGCAATTAGAGACATAAACATGTCATTTTCGTTAATACGGCATAATTACGTGTTGGTGACCGATAATACCAGGTAAATTTAAATGTCACATTTTTTCCATAAAATGTGTCAAATATGCATCAATTATGCTCTCAAACTTTTTAAAGTTGCAATTAGAGACATAAACATGTCATTTTCGTTAATACGGCATAATTACGTGTTGGTGACCTATAATACCAGGTAAATTTAAATGTCACTTTTTTTTTTTTGCATAAAATGTGTCAAATAGGCATCAATTAGGCTCTCAAAATATTTAAAGTTGCAATTTCATAAATAAACATGCAAATTTAGTTCATCAAGGCATAATTACCGGTTAGTGACCTGTAATAACAGGTAATGTAAATGTCATTTTTTATGCATAAATTGAGTCAAATAGGGGCATCAAACTTTACCTGAAAAATCAATTCGGCCCTTAAAATTTTTAAAGTTGCAATTAGATATATAAACATGTCAATTTAGTTTATAAGACATAATTACATGTTGGTGACCTATAATACAGGTAAATTTAAATGTCACATTTTTTCCATAAAATGTGTCAAATAGGCATCAATTAGGCTATCAAAATATTTAAAGTTGCAATTTGATACATAAACATGCAAATTTAGTTCATCAAGGCATAATTACCTGTTAGTGACCTGTAATAACAGGTAATGTAAATGTCACTTTTTATGCATAAAATGTGTCAAATGGGCCATCAAACTTTACCTAAAAAATCAATTAGACCCTTAAAGTTTTTAAAGTTGCAATTAGATACATAAACATGTCATTTTAGTTTATCAGGCATAATTACGTGTTGATGACCTATAATACCAGGTAAATTTAAATGTCACTTTTTTTTTTTTTTTGCATAAAATGTGTCAAATAGGCATCAATTAGGCTCTCAAAATATTTAAATTTGCAATTTGATACATAAACATGCAAATTTAGTTCATCAATGCATAATTACCTGTTAGTGACATGTAATAACAGGTAATGTAAATGTCACTTTTTTTGCATAAAATGTGTCAAATAGGCCATCAAACTTTACCTAAAAAATCAATTAGGCCCTTAATGTTTTAAAAGTTGCAATTAGGTACATAAACATGTCAATTTAATTTAAAAGGCATAATTACATGTTGGTGACCTGTAATACCAGGTAAATTTAAATGTCACATTTTTTTTTTCATAAAATGTGTCAAATAGGCATCAATTAGGCTCTCAAAATATTTAAAGTGTCAATTTGGTACATAAACATGCCAATTTAGTTAATCAAGGCATAATTACCTATTAGTGACCTGTAATAACAGGTAAATGCAAATGTCAGTTTTTAAGCATACAATGTGTCAAATAGGCCATCGAACTTTACTTAAAAAATCAATTAGGGCCCTTAATGTTTTTAAAGTTGCAATTAGGTACATAAACATGTCAATTTAATTTAAAAGGCATAATTATCCGTTGGTGACCTGTAATACCAGGTAAATTAAAATGTCACTTTTTTTTTGCATAAAATGTGTCAAATAGGCATCAATTAGGCTCTCAAAATATTTAAAGTTGGAATTTGGTACATAAACATGCAAATTTAGTTTATCAAGGCATAATTAATTGTTAGTGACCTGTAATAACAGGTAAATGTAAATATCACTTTTTATGCATAAAATGGTTCAAATAGGCCATCAGACTTTACCTAAAAAATCAATTAGGCCCTTAATGTTTTTAAAGTTGCAATTAGGTACATAAACATGTCATTTTAGTTTATAAGGCATAATTACCTGTTTGTGACCTGTAATGCCAGGTAAATTTAAATGTCACTTTTTAAGCATAAAATGTGTCAAATAGGCATCAATTAGGCTCTCAAAATGCATAAAATGTGTCAAATAGGCATCAATTAGGCTCTCAAAATATTTAAAGTTGCAATTTGATAAATAAACATGAAAATTTAGTTCATCAAGGCATAATTACCGGTTAGTGACCTGTATTAACAGGTAATGTAAATGTCATTTTTTATGCATAAAATGAGTCAAATAGGGGCATCAAACTTTACCTGAAAAATCAATTCGGCCCTTAAAATTTTTAAAGTTGCAATTAGATATATAAACATGTCAATTTAGTTTATAAGACATAATTACATGTTGGTGACCTATAATACAGGTAAATTTAAATGTCACATTTTTTCCATAAAATGTGTCAAATAGGCATCAATTAGGCTCTCAAAATATTTAAAGTTGCAATTTGATAAATAAACATGCAAATTTAGTTCATCAAGACATAATTATTTGTTAGTAACCTGTAATAACAGGTAAATGTAAATGTAACTTTTTATGCATAAAATGTGTCAAATAGGCCATCAAACTTTACCTAAAAAATCAATTACGCCCTTAAAGTTTTTAAAGTTGCAATTAGGTACATAAACATGTCAATTTAGTTTATAAGGCATAATTACCTGTTGGTGACCTTTAATACCAGGTATATTAAAATGTTACTTTTTTTCCCATAAAATGTGTCAAATAGGCATCAATTAGGCTCTCAAAATATTTAAAGTTGCAATTTGGTACATAAACATGCAAATTTAGTTCATCAAGCCATAATTACTTGTTAGTGACCTGTAATAACAGGTAAATGTAAATGTCACTTTTTATGCATAAAATGTGTCAAATAGGCCATCAAACTTTACCTAAAAAATCAATTAGGCCCATAAAGTTTTTAATGTTGCAATTAGGTACATAAACATGTCATTTTAGTTTATAAGGCATAATTACTTGTTGGTAACCTATAATACCAGGTAAATTTAAATGTCACTTTTTTTTTTCCCTAAAATGTGTCAAATAGGCATCAATTAGGCTCTCAAAATATTTAAAGTTGCAATTTGGTACATAAACATGCAAATTTAGTTCATCAAGGCATAATTACCGGTTAGTGACCTGTAATAACAGGTAATGTAAAGGTCATTTTTTATGCATAAAATGAGTCAAATAGGGGCATCAAACTTTACCTGAAAAATCAATTCGGCCCTTAAAATTTTTAAAGTTGCAATTAGATATATAAACATGTCAATTTAGTTTATAAGACATAATTATATGTTGGTGACCTATAATACAGGTAAATTTAAATGTCACATTTTTTCCATAAAATGTGTCAAATAGGCATCAATTAGGCTATCAAAATATTTAAAGTTGCAATTTGATACATAAACATGCAAATTTAGTTCATTAAGGCATAATTACCTGTTAGTGACCTGTAATAACAGGTAATGTAAATGTCACTTTTTATGCATAAAATGTGTCAAATAGGCCATCAAACTTTACCTAAAAAATCAATTAGGCCCTTAAAGTTTTTAAAGTTGCAATTAGATACATAAACATGTCATTTTAGTTTATCAGGCATAATTACGTGTTGGTGACCTATAATACCAGGTAAATTTAAATGTCACTTTTTTTTTTTTTGCGTAAAATGTGTCAAATAGGCATCAATTAGGCTCTCAAAATATTTAAAGTTGCAATTTGATACATAAACATGCAAATTTAGTTCATCAAGGCATAATTAATTGTTAGTGACCTGTAATAACAGATAATGTAAATGTCACTTTTTATGCATAAAATGTGTCAAATAGGCATCAATTAGGCTCTCAAAATATTTAAAGTTGCAATTTGATACATAAACATGCAAATTTAGTTCATCAAGGCATAATTAATTGTTAGTGACCTGTAATAACAGATAATGTAAATGTCACTTTTTATGCATAAAATGTGTCAAATAGGCCATCAAACTTTACCTAAAAAATCAATTAGGCCCGTAAAGTTTTTAAAGTTGCAATTAGATACATAAACATGTCATTTTAGTTTATCAGGCATAATTACGTGTTGGTGACCTATAATACCAGGTAAATTTAAATGTCACATTTTTTCCATAAAATGTGTCAAATAGGCATCAATTAGGCTCTCAAAATATTTAAAGTTGGAATTTGGTACATTAACATGCAAATTTAGTTCATCAAGGCATAATTACCGGTTAGTGACCTGTAATAACAGGTAATGTAAATGTCATTTTTTATGCATAAAATGAGTCAAATAGGGGCATCAAACTTTACCTGAAAAATCAATTCGGCCCTTAAAATTTTTAAAGTTGCAATTAGATATATAAACATGTCAATTTAATTTAAACGGCATAATTACCTGTTGGTGACCTATAATACCAGGTAAATTTAAATGTCACATTTTTTCCATAAAATGTGTCAAATAGGCATCAATTAGGCTCTCAAAATATTTAAAGTTGCAATTTGATAAATAAACATGCAAATTTAGTTCATCAAGGCATAATTACCGGTTAGTGACCTGTAATAACAGGTAATGTAAATGTCATTTTTTATGCATAAAATGTGTCAAATAGGCATCAATTAGGCTCTCAAAATATTTAAAGTTGCAATTAGATACATAAACATGTCATTTTAGTTTATAAGGCATAATTACGTGTTGGTGACCTATAATACCAGGTAAATTTAAATGTCACTTTTTTTTTTTTGCATAAAATGTGTCAAAAAGGCATCAATTAGGCTCTCAAAATATTTAAAGTTGCAATTTGATACATAAACATGCAAATTTAGTTCATCAAGACATAATTACCTGTTAGTTACCTGTAATAACAGGTAATGTAAGTGTCACTTTTTATGCATAAAATGTGTCAAATAGGCCATCAAACTTTACCTAAAAAATCAATTAGGCCTTAATGTTTTTAAAGTTGCAATTAGGTACATAAACATGTCAATTTAATTTAAAAGGCATAATTACCTGTTGGTGACCTATAATACCAGGTAAATTTAAATGTTACTTTTTTTTCTTTTTTTTTTTGCATAAAATGTGTCAAATAGGCATCAATTAGGCTCTCAAAATATTTAAAGTTGCAATTTGGTACATAAACATGCCAATTTTGTTCATCAAGACATAATTATCTTTTACAGACCTGTAATAACAGATAAATGTAAATGTTACTTTTTAAGCATAAAATATGTCAAATAGGTCATCGAACATTACCTGAAAAATCAATTAGGCCCTTAAAGTTTTTAAAGTTGCAATTCGATACATAAACATGTCAATTTAGCTTATAAGGCATAGATAGATGTTGGTGACCTGTAATACCAGGTATATTAAAATGTTACTTTTTTTTTCCATAAAATGTGTCAAATAGGCATCAATTAGGCTCTTAAAATATTTAAAGTTGCAATTTGGTACATAAACATGCAAATTTAGTTCATCAAGCCATAATTACTTGTTAGTGACCTGTAATAACAGGTAAATGTAAATGTCACTTTTTATGCATAAAATGTGTCAAATATGGCATCAAACTTTACCTAAAAAATCAATTAGGCCCATAAAGTTTCATCAAACTTTACCTAAAAAATCAATTAGGCCCATAAAGTTTTTAAAGTTGCAATTAAAAAAATCAATTAGGCCCATAAAGTTTTTAAAGTTGCAATTAGGTACATCAATTAGGCCCATAAAGTTTTTAAAGTTGCAATTAGGTACATAAACATGTCAATTTAATTTAAAAGGCATAATTACCTGCTGGTGACCTGTAATACCAGGTAAATTCAAATGTCACTTTTTTTTTGCATAATATGTGTCAAATATGCATCAATTAGGCTCTCAAAATATTTAAAGTTGGAATTTGGTACATTAACATGCAAATTTAGTTCATCAAGGAATAATTACCTTTTAGTGACCTGTAATAACAGGTAATAATGTAAATGTCACTTTTTATGCATAAAATGTGTCAAATAGGCCATCAAACTTTACCTAAAAAATCAATTAGGCCCTTAATGTTTTAAAGTTGCAATTAGGTACATAAACATGTCATTTTAGTTTATAAGGCATAATTACCTGTTAGTGACCTGTAATACCAGGTAATGTAAATGTCACTTTCTATGCATAAAATGTGTCAAATAGGGCATCAAACTTTACCTAAAAAATCAATTAGGCCCTTAATGTTTTAAAGTTGCAATTAGGTACATAAACATGTCATTTTAGTTTATAAGGCATAATTACCTGTTAGTGACCTGTAATACCAGGTAATGTAAATGTCACTTTCTATGCATAAAATGTGTCAAATAGGGCATCAAACTTTACCTAAAAAATCAATTAGGCCCTTAATGTTTTAAAGTTGCAATTAGGTACATAAACATGTCATTTTAGTTTATAAGGCATAATTACGTGTTGGTGACCTATAATAACAGGTAAATTTAAATGTCACTTTTTTTTTTTGCATAAAATGTGTCAAATAGGCATCAATTAGGCTCTCAAAATATTTAAAGTTGCAATTTGATACATTAACATGCCAATTTAGTTCATCAAGGCATAATTACCTGTTAGTGACCTGTAATAACAGGTAATGTAAATGTCACTTTTTATGCATAAAATGTGTCAAATAGGCCATCAAACTTTACCTAAAAAATCAATTAGGCCCATAAAGTTTTTAAAGTTGCAATTAGGTACATAAACATGTCAATTTAATTTAAAAGGCATAATTACCTGCTGGTGACCTGTAATATCAGGTAAATTTAAATGTCACTTTTTTTTTGCATAAAATGTGTCAAATATGCATCAATTAGGCTCTCAAAATATTTAAAGTTAGAATTTGGTACATTAACATGCAAATTTAGTTCATCAAGGAATAATTTCCTGTTAGTGACCTGTAATAACAGGTAATAATGTAAATGTCACTTTTTATGCATAAAATGTGTCAAATAGGCCATCAAACTTTACCTAAAAAATCAATTAGGCCCTTAATGTTTTAAAGTTGCAATTAGGTACATAAACATGTCATTTTAGTTTATAAGGCATAATTACGTGTTGGTGACCTATAATAGCAGGTAAATTTAAATGTCACTTTTTTTTTTTTGCATAAAATGTGTCAAATAGGCATCAATTAGGCTCTCAAAATATTTAAAGTTGCAATTTGATACATTAACATGCCAATTTAGTTCATCAAGGCATAATTACCTGTTAGTGACCTGTAATAACAGGTAATGTAAATGTCACTTTTTATGCATAAAATGTGTCAAATAGGCCATCAAACTTTACCTAAAAAATCAATTAGGCCCTTAATGTTTTAAAGTTGCAATTAGGTACATAAACATGTCATTTTAGTTTATAAGGCATAATTACCTGTTGGTGACCTATAATACCAGGTAAATTTAAATGTCACTTTTTTTTTGCATAAAATGTGTCAAATATGCATCAATTAGGCTCTCAAAATATTTAAAGTTGGAATTTGGTACATTAACATGCAAATTTAGTTCATCAAGGAATAATTACCTGTTAGTGACCTGTAATAACAGGTAATAATGTAAATGTCACTTTTTATGCATAAAATGTGTCAAATAGGCCATCAAACTTTACCTAAAAAATCAATTAGGCCCTTAAAGTTTTTAAAGTTGCAATTAGGTACATAAACATGTCATTTTAGTTTATAAGGCATAATTACCTGTTGGTGACCTATAATACCAGGTAAATTTAAATGTCACTTTTTTTTTTTTGCATAAAATGTGTCAAATAGGCATCAATTAGGCTCTCAAAATATTTAAAGTTGCAATTTGATACATTAACATGCCAATTTAGTTCATCAAGGCATAATTACCTATTAGTGACCTGTAATAACAGGTAATGTAAATGTCACTTTTTATGCATAAAATGTGTCAAATAGGCCATCAAACTTTACCTAAAAAATCAATTAGGCCCATAAAGTTTTTAAAGTTGCAATTAGGTACATAAACATGTCAATTTAATTTAAAAGGCATAATTACCTGCTAGTGACCTGAAATACCAGGTAAATTTAAATGTCACTTTTTTTTTGCATAAAATGTGTCAAATATGCATCAATTAGGCTCTCAAAATATTTAAAGTTGGAATTTGGTACATTAACATGCAAATTTAGTTCATCAAGGAATAATTACCTGTGAGTGACCTGTAATAACAGGTAATAATGGAAATGTCACTTTTTATGCATAAAATGTGTCAAATAGGCATCAATTAGGCTCTCAAAATATTTAAAGTTGGAATTTGGTACATTAACATGCAAATTTAGTTCATCAAGGAATAATTACCTGTGAGTGACCTGTAATAACAGGTAATAATGGAAATGTCACTTTTTATGCATAAAATGTGTCAAATAGGCCATCAAACTTTACCTAAAAAATCAATTAGGCCCTTAATGTTTTAAAGTTGCAATTAGGTACATAAACATGTCATTTTAGTTTATAAGACATAATTACATATTGGTGACCTGTAATACCAGGTAAATTTAAATGTCACATTTTTTTTTCATAAAATGTGTCAAATAGGCATCAATTAGGCTCTCAAAATATGTAAAGTGTCAATTTGGTACATAAACATGCCAATTTAGTTAATCAAGGCATAATTACCTATTAGTGACCTGTAATAACAGGTAATAATGTAAATGTCACTTTTTATGCATAAAATGAGTCAAATATGGCATCAAACTTTACCTAAAAAATCAATTAGGCCCTTAATGTTTTAAAGTTGCAATTAGGTACATAAACATGTCATTTTAGTTTATAAGCCATAATTACGTGTTGGTGACGTATAATACCAGGTAAATTTAAATGTCACTTTTTTTTTTTTTTGCATAAAATGTGTCAAATAGGCATCAATTAGGCTCTCAAAATATTTAAAGTTGCAATTTGATACATTAACATGCCAATTTAGTTCATCAAGGCATAATTACCTGTTAGTGACCTGTAATAACAGGTAATGTAAATGTCACTTTTTATGCATAAAACGAGTCAAATAGGGCATCGAACTTTACCTTAAAAATCAATTAGGTCCTTAAAATTTTGAAAGTTGCAATTGGATATATAAACATGTCAATTTAGTTTATAAGACATAATTACATGTTGGTGACCTGTAATACCAGGTAAATTTAAATGTCACATTTTTTTTTCATAAAATGTGTCAAATAGGCATCAATTAGGCTCTCAAAATATTTAAAGTTGCAATTTGATATATTAACATGCCAATTTAGTTCATCAAGGCATAATTACCTGTTAGTGACCTGTAATAACAGGTAATGTAAATGTCACTTTTTATGCATAAAACGAGTCAAATAGGGCATCGAACTTTACCTGAAAAATCAAGTAGGTCCTTAAAATTTTTAAAGTTGCAATTGGATATATAAACATGTCAATTTAGTTTATAAGACATAATTACATATTGGTGACCTGTAATACCAGGTAAATTTAAATGTCACATTTTTTTTTCATAAAATGTGTCAAATAGGCATCAATTAGGCTCTCAAAATATTTAAAGTTGCAATTTGATACATAAACATGCAAATTTAGTTCATCAAGGCATAATTACCTGTTAGTGACCTGTAATAACAGGTAATAATGTAAATGTCACTTTTTATGCATAAAATGTGTCAAATAGGCCATCAAACTTTACCTAAAAAATCAATTAGGCCCTTAATGTTTTTAAAGTTGCAATTAAGTACATAAACATGTCATTTTAGTTTATAAGGCATAATTACGTGTTGGTGACCTATAATACCAGGTAAATTTAAATGTCACTTTTTTTTTTTTGCATAAAAAGTGTCAAATAGGCATCAATTAGGCTCTCAAAATATTTAAAGTTGCAATTTGATACATAAACATGCAAATTTAGTTCATCAAGGCATAATTACTTGTTAGTGACCTGTAATAACAGGTAAATGTAAATGTCACTTTTTATGCATAAAATGTGTCAAATAGGCCATCAAACTTTATCTAAAAAATCAATTAGGCCCTTAAAGTTTTTAAAGTTGCAATTAGGTACATAAACATGTCAATTTAGTTTATAAGGCATAATTAACTCTTGGTGACCTGTAATACCAGGTATATTTAAATGTTAGTTTTTTTTTCCATAAAATGTGTCAAATAGGCATCAATTAGGCTCTCAAAATATGTAAAGTGTCAATTTGGTACATAAACATGCCAATTTAGTTAATCAAGGCATAATTACCTATTAGTGACCTGTAATAACAGGTAATAATGTAAATGTCACTTTTTATGCATAAAATGTGTCAAATAGGCCATCAAACTTTACCTAAAAAATCAATTAGGCCCTTAAAGTTTTTTAAAGTTGCAATGAGGTACAGAAACATGTCAATTTAGTTTATAAGACATAATTACATATTGGTGACCTGTAATACCAGGTAAATTTAAATGTCACTTTTTTTTTGCATAAAATGTGTCAAATAGGCATCAATTAGGCTCTCAAAATATTTAAAGTTGCAATTTGATACATTAACATGCCAATTTAGTTCATCAAGGCATAATTACCTGTTAGTGACCTGTAATAACAGGTAATAATGTAAATGTCACTTTTTATGCATAAAATGTGTCAAATAGGCCATCAAACTTTACCTAAAAAATCAATTAGGCCCATAAAGTTTTTAAAGTTGCAATTAGGTACATAAACATGTCAATTTAATTTAAAAGGCATAATTACCTGCTAGTGACCTGAAATACCAGGTAAATTTAAATGTCACTTTTTTTTTGCATAAAATGTGTCAAATATGCATCAATTAGGCTCTCAAAATATTTAAAGTTGGAATTTGGTACATTAACATGCAAATTTAGTTCATCAAGGCATAATTACTTGTTAATGACCTGTAATAACAGGTAAATGTAAATGTCACTTTTTAAGCATAAAATGTGTCAAATAGACCATAGAACTTTACCTAAAAAATCAATTAGGCCCATAAAGTTTTTAAAGTTGCAATTAGGTACATAAACATGTCATTTTAGTTTATAAGACATAATTACATGTTGGTGACCTGTAATACCAGGTAAATTTAAATGTCACATTTTTTTTTCATAAAATGTGTCAAATAGGCATCAATTAGGCTCTCAAAATATGTAAAGTGTCAATTTGGTACATAAACATGCCAATTTAGTTAATCAAGGCATAATTACCTATTAGTGACCTGTAATAACAGGTAATAATGTAAATGTCACTTTTTATGCATAAAATGTGTCAAATAGGCATCAATTAGGCTCTCAACATATTTAAAGTTGCAATTTGATACATTAACATGCCAATTTAGTTCATCAAGGCATAATTACCTGTTAGTGACCTGTAATAACAGGTAATAATGTAAATGTCACTTTTTATGCATAAAATGTGTCAAATAAGCCATCAAACTTTACCTAAAAAATCAATTAGGCCCTTAATGTTTTAAAGTTGCAATTAGGTACATAAACATGTCATTTTAGTTTATAAGGCATAATTACCTGTTGGTGACCTATAATACCAGGTAAATTTAAATGTCACTTTTTTTTTTTGCATAAAAAGGGTCAAATAGGCATCAATTAGGCTCTCAACATATTTAAAGTTGCAATTTGATACATTAACATGCCAATTTAGTTCATCAAGGCATAATTACCTATTAGTGACCTGTAATAACAGGTAATAATGTAAATGTCACTTTTTATGCATAAAATGTGTCAAATAGGCCATCAAACTTTACCTAAAAAATCAATTAGGCCCTTAATGTTTTTAAAGTTGCAATTATGTACATAAACATGTCATTTTAGTTTATAAGGCATAATTACGTGTTGGTGACCTATAATACCAGGTAAATTTAAATGTCATTTTTTTTTTGCATAAAATGTGTCAAATAGGCATCAATTAGGCTCTCAAAATATTTAAAGTTGCAATTTGGTACATTAACATGCAAATTTAGTTCATCAAGGAATAATTTCCTGTTAGTGACCTGTAATAACAGGTAATAATGTAAATGTCACTTTTTATGCATAAAACGAGTCAAATAGGGCATCGAACTTTACCTAAAAAATCAATTAGGCCCTTAATGTTTTAAAGTTGCAATTAGGTACATAAACATGTCATTTTAGTTTATAAGGCATAATTACGTGTTGGTGACCTGTAATTCCAGGTAAATTAAAATGTCACTTTTTTTTGCATAAAATGTGTCAAATAGGCATCAATTAGGCTCTCAAAATATTTAAAGTTGGAATTTGGTACATAAACATGCAAATTTAGTTCATCAAGGCATAATTACTTGTTAATGACCTGTAATAACAGGTAAATGTAAATGTCACTTTTTATGCATAAAATGTGTCAAATAGGGCATCGAACTTTGCCTCAAAAATCAATTAGGCCTTAAAGTTTTTAAAGTTGCAATTAGGTACATAAACATGTCAATTTAGATTATAAGACATAATTACCTGTTTGTGACCTGTAATGCCAGGTAATTTAAATGTCACTTTTTAAGCATAAAATGTGTCAAATAGGCATCAATTAGGCTCTCAAAATATTTAAAGTTTCAATTTGGTACATCAACATGCCAATTTAGTTAATCAAAGCATAATTACCTGTTAGTGTCCTGTAATAACAGGTAAATGTAAATGTCACTTTTTAAGCATAAAATGTGTCAAAAAGGCCATCGAACTTTACCTAAAAAATCAATTAGGCCCTTAAAGTTTTTAAAGTTGCAATTAGATACATAAACATGTCAATTTAGTTTATAAGGCATAATTACATGTTGGTGACCTGTAATACCAGGTAAATTTAAATGTCACTTTTTTTTTTTGCATAAAATGTGTCAAATAGGCCATCGAACTTTACCTAAAAAATCAATTAGGCCCTTAAAGTTTTTAAAGTTGCAATTAGATACATAAACATGTCAATTTAGTTTATAAGGCATAATTACATGTTGGTGACCTGTAATACCAGGTAAATTTAAATGTCACTTTTTTTTCCATAAAATGTGTCGAATAGGCATCAATTAGGCTCTCAAAATATTTAAAGTTGCAATTTGGTACATAAACATGCAAATTTAGTTCATCAAGACATAATTATTTGTTAGTGACCTGTAATACCAGGTAAATTTAAATGTCACTTTTTTTTCCATAAAATGTGTCGAATAGGCATCAATTAGGCTCTCAAAATATTTAAAGTTGCAATTTGGTACATAAACATGCAAATTTAGTTCATCAAGACATAATTATTTGTTAGTGACCTGTAATAACAAGTAAATGTAAATGTAACTTTTTATGCATAAAATGTGTCAAATAGGCCATCAAACTTTACTTAAAAAATCAATTAGGCCCTTAATGTTTTTAAAGTTGCAATTTAAAAAATCAATTAGGCCCTTAATGTTTTTAAAGTTGCAATTAGAAAAATCAATTAGGCCCTTAATGTTTTTAAAGTTGCAATTAGGTACATAAACATGTCATTTTAGGTTTTTAAAGTTGCAATTAGGTACATAAACATGTCATTTTAGTTTATAAGGCATAAAATTAGGTACATAAACATGTCATTTTAGTTTATAAGGCATAATTACGTGTACATAAACATGTCATTTTAGTTTATAAGGCATAATTACGTGTTGGTGACCTATAATACCAGGTAAATTTAAATGTCACTTTTTTTTTTTGCATAAAATGTGTCAAAAAGGCATCAATTAGGCTCTCAAAATATTTAAAGTTGCAATTTGATACATTAACATGCCAATTTAGTTCATCAAGGCATAATTACCTGGTAGGGACCTGTAATAACAGGTAATGTAAATGTCACTTTTTAAGCATAAAATGTGTCAAATAAGCATCAATTAGGCTCTCAAACTATTTAAAGTTGCAATTTGATACATTAACATGCCAATTTAGTTCATCAAGGCATAATTACCTGTTAGTGACCTGTAATAACAGATAATGTAAATGTCACTTTTTATGCATAAAACGAGTCAAATAGGGCATCGAACTTTACCTGAAAAATCAATTAGGTCCTTAAAATTTTTAAAGTTGCAATTAGATATATAAACATGTCAATTTAGTTTATAAGACATAATTACATGTTGGTGACCTGTAATACCAGGTAAATTTAAATGTCACATTTTTTTTTCATAAAATGTGTCAAATAGGCATCAATTAGGCTCTCAAAATATTTAAAGTTGCAATTTGATACATTAACATGCCAATTTAGTTCATCAAGGCATAATTACCTGTTAGTGACCTGTAATAACAGATAATGTAAATGTCACTTTTTATGCATAAAATGTGTCAAATAGGCCATCAAACTTTACCTAAAAAATCAATTAGGCCCTTAATGTTTTTAAAGTTGCAATTAGATACATAAACATGTCAATTTAGATTATAAGACATAATTACCTGTTTGTGACCTGTAATGCCAGGTAATTTAAATGTCACGTTTTAAGCATAAAATGTGTCAAATAGGCATCAATTAGGCTCTCAAAATATGTAAAGTGTCAATTTGGTACATAAACATACCAATTTAGTTAATCAAGGCATAATTACCTATTAGTGACCTGTAATAACAGGTAATAATGTAAATGTCACTTTTTATGCATAAAATGTGTCAAATAGGCCATCAAACTTTACCTAAAAAATCAATTAGGCCCTTAATGTTTTTAAAGTTGCAATTAGATACATAAACATGTCAATTTAGATTATAAGACATAATTACCTGTTTGTGACCTGTAATGCCAGGTAATTTAAATGTCACGTTTTAAGCATAAAATGTGTCAAATAGGCATCAATTAGGCTCTGAAAATATTTAAAGTTTCAATTTGGTACATCAACATGCCAATTTAGTTAATCAAAGCATAATTACCTGTTATTGTCCTGTAATAACAGGTAAATGTAAACGTCACTTTTTATGCATAAAATGTGTCAAATAGGCATCAATTAGGCTCTGAAAATATTTAAAGTTTCAATTTGGTACATCAACATGCCAATTTAGTTAATCAAAGCATAATTACCTGTTATTGTCCTGTAATAACAGGTAAATGTAAATGGCACTTTTTAAGAATAAAATGTGTCAAATAGGCCATCGAACTTTACCTAAAAAATCAATTAGGCCCTTAAAGTTTTTAAAGTTGCAATTAGATACATAAACATGTCAATTTAGTTTATAAGGCATAATTACATGTTGGTGACCTGTAATACCAGGTAAATTTAAATGTCACTTTTTTTTTCCATAAAATGTGTCAAATAGGCATCAATTAGGCTCTCAAAATATTTAAAGTTGGAATTTGGTACATAAACATGCAAATTTAGTTCATCAAGGCATAATTACTTGTTAATGACCTGTAATAACAGGTAATGTAAATGTCACTTTTTATGCATAAAATGTGTCAAATAGGGCATCGAACTTTACCTCAAAAATCAATTAGGCCTTACAATTTTTAAAGTTGCAATTAGATACATAAACATGTCAATTTAGATTTTTAAAGTTGCAATTAGATACATAAACATGTCAATTTAGATTTTTAAAGTTGCAATTAGATACATAAACATGTCAATTTAGATTATAAGACATAATTACCTGTTTGTGACCTGTAATGCCAGGTAATTTAAATGTCACTTTTTAAGCATAAAATGTGTCAAATAGGCATCAATTAGGCTCTGAAAATATTTAAAGTTTCAATTTGGTACATCAACATGCCAATTTAGTTAATCAAAGCATAATTACCTGTTAGTGTCCTGTAATAACAGGTAAATGTAAATGTCACTTTTTAAGCATAAAATGTGTCAAATAGACCATCGAACTTTACCTAAAAAATCAATTAGGCCCTTAAAGTTTTTAAAGTTGCAATTAGATACATAAACATGTCAATTTAGTTTATAAGGCATAATTACATGTTGGTGACCTGTAATACCAGGTAAATTTAAATGTCACTTTTTTTTTCCATAAAATGTGTCAAATAGGCATCAATTAGGCTATCAAAATATTTAAAGTTGCAATTTGATACATAAACATGCAAATTTAGTTCATCAAGGCATAATTACCTGTTAGTGACCTGTAATAACAGGTAATGTAAATGTCACTTTTTATGCATAAAATGTGTTAAATAGGCCATCAGACTTTACCTAAAAAATCAATTAGGCCCTTAATGTTTTTAAAGTTGCAATTAGGTACATAAACATGTCAATTTAATTTAAAAGGCATAATTACCTGTTGGTGACCTATAATACCAGGTAAATTTAAATGTTACTTTTTTTTTTTTGCATAAAATGTGTCAAATAGGCCATCGAACTTTACCTGAAAAATCAATTAGGCCCTTAAAGTTTTTAAAGTTGCAATTAGGTACATAAACATGTCAATTTAATTTAAAAGGCATAATTACCTGTTGGTGACCTATAATACCAGGTAAATTTAAATGTTACTTTTTTTTTTTTGCATAAAATGTGTCAAATAGGCATCAATTAAGCTCTCAAAATATTTAAAGTTGCAATTTGGTACATAAACATGCCAATTTTGTTCATCAAGACATAATAATCTTTTAGAGACCTGTAATAACAGATAAATGTAAATGTTACTTTTTAAGCATAAAATATGTCAAATAGGCCATCGAACTTTACCTGAAAAATCAATTAGGCCCTTAAAGTTTTTAAAGTTGCAATTAGGTACATAAACATGTCAATTTAGTTTATAAGGCATAGATACATGTTGGTGACCTGTAATACCAGGTAAATTTAAATGTCACTTTTTATTTCCCTAAAATGTGTCAAATAGGCATCAATTAGGCTCTCAAAATATTTAAAGTTGCAATTTGTTACATAAACATGCAAATTTAGTTTATCAAGGCATAATTATTTGTTAGTGACCTGTAATAACAGGTAAATGTAAATGTAACTTTTTATTCATAAAATGTGTCAAATAGACCATCAAACTTTACCTAAAAAATCAATTAGGCCCTTAAAGTTTTTTAAAGTTGCAATTAGGTACATAAACATGTCAATTTAGTTTATAAGGCATAATTACATGTTGGTGACCTTTAATACCAGGTATATTAAAATGTTACTTTTTTTCCATAAAATGTGTCAAATAGGCATCAATTAGGCTCTCAAAATATTTAAAGTTTCAATTTGGTACATAAAATGCAAATTTAGTTCATCAAGACATAATTATTTGTTAGTGACCTGTAATAACAGGTAAATGTAAATATAACTTTTTATGCATAAAATGTGTCAAATAGGCCCCTCAAACTTTACCTAAAAAATCAATTAGGCCCTTAAAGTTTTTAAAGTTGCAATTAGGTACATAAACTTGTTAATTTAGTTTATAAGGCATAATTACCTGTCGGTGACCTTTAATACCAGGTATATTAAAATGTTACTTTTTTTCCATAAAATGTGTCAAATAGGCATCAATTAGACTCTCAAAATATTTAAAGTTGCAATTTGGTACATAAACATGCAATTTTAGTTCATCAAGCCATAATTACTTGTTAGTGACCTGTAATAACAGGTAAATGTAAATGTCACTTTTTATGCATAAAATGTGTCAAATAAGCCATCAGACTTTACCTAAAAAATCAATTAGGCCCATAAAGTTTTTAATGTTGCAATTAGGTACATAAATATGTCATTTTAGTTTATAAGGCATAATTACATGTTGGTGACCTGTAATACCAGGTAAATTTAAATGTCACTTTTTTTTTTCATAAAATGTGTCAAATAGACATCAATTAGGCTCTCAAAATATTTAAAGTTGCAATTTGGTACATAAACATGCAAATTTAGTTCATCAAGACATAATTATTTGTTAGTGACCTGTAATAACAGGTAAATGTAAATGTAACTTTTTATGCATAAAATGTGTCAAATAGGCCATTAAACTTTACCTAAAAAATCAATTAGGCCCTTAAAGTTTTTTAAAACTTTACCTAAAAAATCAATTAGGCCCTTAAAGTTTTTTAAAGTTGCAATTAGGTACATAATTAGGCCCTTAAAGTTTTTTAAAGTTGCAATTAGGTACATAAACATGTCAATTTAGTTTATAAGGCTTGCAATTAGGTACATAAACATGTCAATTTAGTTTATAAGGCATAATTACATGTTGGTGACCTTTAATACCAGGTATATTAAAATGTTACTTTTTTTTCCATAAAATGTGTCAAATAGGCATCAATTAGGCTCTCAAAATATTTAAAGTTGCAATTTGTTACATAAACATGCAAATTTAGTTTATCAAGGCATAATTATTTGTTAGTGACCTGTAATAACAGATAAATGTAAATGTAACTTTTTATGCATAAAATGTGTCAAATAGGCCATCAAACTTTACCTAAAAAATCTATTAGGCCCTTAAAGTTTTTTAAAGTTGCAATTAGGTACATAAACATGTCAATTTAGTTTATAAGGCATAATTACATGTTGGTGACCTTTAATACCAGGTATATTAAAATGTTACTTTTTTTCCATAAAATGTGTCAAATAGGCATCAATTAGGCTCTCAAAATATTTAAAGTTGCAATTTGGTACATAAACATGCAAATTTAGTTCATCAAGCCATAATTACTTGTTAGTGACCTGTAATAACAGGTAAATGTAAATGTCACTTTTTATGCATAAAATGTGTCAAATAGGCCATCAAACTTTACCTAAAAAATCAATTAGGCCCTTAAAGTTTTTAAATTTGCAATTAGGTACATAAACATGTCATTTTAGTTTATAAGGCATAATTACATGTTGGTGACCTATAATACGAGGCAAATTTAAATGTCACTTTTTTTTTTTTGCATAAAATGTGTCAAATAGGCATCAATTAGGCTCTCAAAATATTTAAAGTTGCAATTTGATACATAAACATGCAAATTTAGTTCATCAAGGCATAATTAATTGTTAGTGACCTGTAATAACAGATAATGTAAATGTCACTTTTTATGCATAAAATGTGTCAAATAGGCCATCAAACTTTACCTAAAAAATCAATTAGGCCCATAAAGTTTTTAATGTTGCAATTAGGTACATAAACATGTCATTTTAGTTTATAAGGCATAATTACCTGTTGGTGACCTATAATACCAGGTAAATTTAAATGTCACTTTTTTTTTTTTGCATAAAATGTGTCAAATAGGCATCAATTAGGCTCTCAAAATATTTAAAGTTGCAATTTGATACATAAACATGCAAATTTAGTTCATCAAGGCATAATTACCTGTTAGTAACCTTTAATAACAGGTAATGTAAATGTCACTTTTTATGCATAAAATGTGTCAAATAGGCCATCAAACTTTACCTAAAAAATCAATTAGGCCCATAAAGTTTTTAATGTTGCAATTAGGTACATAAACATGTCATTTTAGTTTATAAGGCATAATTACCTGTTGGTGACCTATAATACCAGGTAAATTTAAATGTCACTTTTTTTTTTCCCTAAAATGTGTCAAATAGGCATCAATTAGGCTCTCGAAATATTTAAAGTTGCAATTTGGTACATAAAATGCAAATTTAGTTCATCAAGACATAATTATTTGTTAGTGACCTCTAATAACAGGTAAATGTAAATATAACTTTTTATGCATAAAATGTGTCAAATAGGCCCTCAAACTTTACCTAAAAAATCAATTAGGCCCTTAATATTTTTAAAGTTGCAATTAGGTACATAAACATGTCAATTTAATTTAAAAGACATAATTACCTGTTGTTGACCTATAATACCAGGTAAATTTAAATGTTCCATTTTTTTTTTTTTGCATAAAATGTGTCAAATAGGCATCAATTAAGCTCTCAATATATTTAAAGTTGCAATTTGGTACATAAACATGCCAATTTAGTTCATCAAGGCATAATTACCTGTTAGTGATCTGTAATAACAAGTAATGTAAATGTCACTTTTTATGCATAAAATGTGTCAAATAGTCCATCAAACTTTACCTAAAAAATCAATTAGGCCCTTAATGTTTTTAAAGTTGCAATTAGGTACATAAACATGTCAATTTAATTTAAAAGACATAATTACCTGTTGGTGACCTATAATACCAGGTAAATTTAAATGTTACTTTTTTTTTTTTTTTGCATAAAATGTGTCAAATAGGCATCAATTAAGCTCTCAAAATATTTAAAGTTGCAATTTGGTACATAAACATGACAATTTTGTTCATCAAGACATAATAATCTTTTAGAGACCTGTAATAACAGATAAATGTAAATGTTACTTTTTAAGCATAAAATATGTCAAATAGGCCATCGAACTTTACCTGAAAAATCAATTAGGCCCTTAAAGTTTTTAAAGTTGCAATTAGGTACATAAACATGTCAATTTAGTTTATAAGGCATAGATACATGTTGGTGACCTGTAATACCAGGTAAATTTAAATGTCACTTTTTATTTCCCTAAAATGTGTCAAATAGGCATCAATTAGGCTCTCAAAATATTTAAAGTTGCAATTTGTTACATAAACATGCAAATTTAGTTTATCAAGTCATAATTATTTGTTAGTGACCTGTAATAACAGGTAAATATAAATGTAACTTTTTATGCATAAAATGTGTCAAATAGGCCATCAAACTTTACCTAAAAAATCAATTAGGCCCATAAAGTTTTTAATGTTGCAATTAGGTACATAAACATGTCATTTTAGTTTATAAGGCATAATTACATGTTGGTGACCTATAATACCAGGTAAATTTAAATGTCACTTTTTTTCCCTAAAATGTGTCAAATAGGCATCAATTAGGCTCTCAAAATATTTAAAGTTGCAATTTGGTACGTAAACATGCAAATTTAGTTTATCAAGGCATAACTAATTGTTAGTGACCTGTAATAACAGATAATGTAAATGTCACTTTTTATGCATAAAATGTGTCAAATAGGCCATCAAACTTTACCTAAAAAATCAATTAGGCCCTTAAAGTTTTTTAAAGTTGCAATTAGGTACATAAACATGTCAATTTAGTTTATAAGGCATAATTACCTGTTGGTGACCTATAATACCAGGTAAATTTAAATGTCACTTTTTATGCATAAAATGTGTCAAATAGGCCATCAAACTTTACCTAAAAAATCAATTAGGCCCTTAAAGTTTTTAATGTTGCAATTAGGTACATAAACATGTCATTTTAGTTTATAAGGCATAATTACCTGTTGGTGACCTATAATACCAGGTAAATTTAAATGTCACTTTTTATTTCCCTAAAATGTGTCAAATAGGCATCAATTAGGCTCTCAAAATATTTAAAGTTGCAATTTGTTACATAAACATGCAAATTTAGTTTATCAAGGCATAATTACCTGTTGGTGACCTATAATACCAGGTAAATTTAAATGTCACTTTTTTTTTGCATAAAGTGTGTCAAATAGGCATCAATTAGGCTCTCAAAATATTTAAAGTTGCAATTTGTTACATAAACATGCAAATTTAGTTTATCAAGGCATAATTATTTGTTAGTGACCTGTAATAACAGGTAAATGTAAATATAACTTTTTATGCATAAAATGTGTCAAATAGGCCATCAAACTTTACCTAAAAAATCAATTAGGCCCATAAAGTTTTTAATGTTGCAATTAGGTACATAAACATGTCATTTTAGTTTATAAGGCATAATTACCTGTTGGTAACCTATAATACCAGGTAAATTTAAATGTCACTTTTTTTTTCCTAAAATGTGTCAAATAGGCATCAATTAGGCTCTCAAAATATTTAAAGTTGCAATTTGTTACATAAACATGCAAATTTAGTTTATCAAGGCATAATTATTTATTAGTGACCTGTAATAACAGGTAAACGTAAATGTAACTTTTTATGCATAAAATGTGTCAAATAGGCCATCAAACTTTACCTAAAAAATCAATTAGGCCCTTAAAGTTTTTTAAAGTTGCAATTAGGTACATAAACATGTCAATTTAGTTTATAAGGCATAATTACATGTTGGTGACCTTTAATACCAGGTATATTAAAATGTTACTTTTTTTCCATAAAATGTGTCAATTAGGCATCAATTAGACTCTCAAAATATTTAAAGTTGCAATTTGGTACATAAACATGCAAATTTAGTTCATCAAGCCATAATTACTTGTTAGTGACCTGTAATAACAGGTAATTGTAAATGTCACTTTTTATGCATAAAATGTGTCAAATAGGCCATCAAACTTTACCTAAAAAATCAATTAGGCCCATAAAGTTTTTAATGTTGCAATTAGGTACATAAACATGTCATTTTAGTTTATAAGGCATAATTACCTGTTGGTGACCTATAATACCAGGTAAATTTAAATGTCACTTTTTTTCCCTAAAATGTGTCAAATAGGCATCAATTAGGCTCTCAAAATATTTAAAGTTGCAATTTGGTACGTAAACATGCAAATTTAGTTCATCAAGGCATAATTAATTGTTAGTGACCTGTAATAACAGATAATGTAAATGTCACTTTTTATGCATAAAATGTGTCAAATAGGCCATCAAACTTTACCTAAAAAATCAATTAGGCCCTTAAAGTTTTTAAATTTGCAATTAGGTACATAAACATGTCATTTTAGTTTATAAGGCATAATTACATGTTGGTGACCTATAATACCAGGTAAATTTAAATGTCACTTTTTTTTTTTTTGCATAAAATGTGTCAAATAGGCATCAATTAGGCTCTCAAAATATTTAAAGTTGCAATTTGATACATAAACATGCAAATTTAGTTCATCAAGGCATAATTACCTGTTAGTGACCTTTAATAACAGGTAATGTAAATGTCACTTTTTATGCATAAAATGTGTCAAATAGGCCATCAAACTTTACCTAAAAAATCTATTAGGCCCTTAAAGTTTTTAAAGTTGCAATTAGATAAATAAACATGTCATTTTAGTTTATAAGGCATAATTACGTGTTGGTGACCTATAATACCAGGTAAAATTTAAATGTCACTTTTTTTTTTTTGCATAAAATGTGTCAAATAGGCATCAATTAGGCTCTCAAAATATTTAAAGTTGCAATTTGGTACATAAACATGCCAATTTTGTTCATCAAGACATAATTACCTGTTGGTGACCTATAATACCAGGTAAATTTAAATGTCACTTTTTTTCCCTAAAATGTGTCAAATAGGCATCAATTAGGCTCTCAAAATATTTAAAGTTGCAATTTGGTACATAAACATGCAAATTTAGTTCATCAAGGCATAATTACCTGTTAGTGACCTGTTATAACAAGTAATGTAAATGTCACTTTTTATGCATAAAATGTGTCAAATAGGCCATCAAACTTTACCTAAAAAATCAATTAGGCCCTTAATGTTTTTAAAGTTGCAATTAGGTACATAAACATGTCAATTTAATTTAAAAGACATAATTACCTGTTGGTGACCTATAATACCAGGTAAATTTAAATGTTACTTTTTTTTTTTTTTTTTGCATAAAATGTGTCAAATAGGCATCAATTAAGCTCTCAAAATATTTAAAGTTGCAATTTGGTACATAAACATGCCAATTTTGTTCATCAAGACATAATAATCTTTTAGAGACCTGTAATAACAGATAAATGTAAATGTTACTTTTTAAGTATAAAATATGTCAAATAGGCCATCGAACTTTACCTGAAAAATCAATTAGGCCCTTAAAGTTTTTAAAGTTGCAATTAGGTACATAAACATGTCAATTTAGGTTATAAGGCATAGATACATGTTGGTGACCTGTAATACCAGGTAAATTTAAATGTCACTTTTTATTTCCCTAAAATGTGTCAAATAGGCATCAATTAGGCTCTCAAAATATTTAAAGTTGCAATTTGTTACATAAACATGCAAATTTAGTTTATCAAGGCATAATTATTTATTAGTGACCTATAATAACAGGTAAACGTAAATATAACTTTTTATGCATAAAATGTGTCAAATAGGCCATCAAACTTTACCTAAAAAATCAATTAGGCCCATAAAGTTTTTAATGTTGCAATTAGGTACATAAACATGTCATTTTAGTTTATAAGGCATAATTACCTGTTGGTAACCTATAATACTAGGTAAATTTAAATGTCACTTTTTTTCCCTAAAATGTGTCAAATAGGCATCAATTAGGCTCTCAAAATATTTAAAGTTGCATTTTGGTACATAAACATGCCAATTTGGTTCATCAAGACATAATAACCTTTTAGTGACCTGTAATAACAGATAAATGTAAATGTCACTTTTTAAGAATAAAATATGTCAAATAGGCCATCGAACTTTACCTGAAAAATCAATTAGGCTCTTAAATTTTTTAAAGTTGCAATTAGGTACATAAACATCTCAATTTAGTTTATAAGGCATAATTACCTGTTGGTGACCTGTAATACCAGGTATACTTAAATGTTAGTTTTTTTTTCCATAAAATGTGTCAAATAGGCATCAATTAGGCTCTCAAAATATTTAAAGTTGCAATTTGGTACATAAACATGCAAATTTAGTTCATCAAGGCATAATTAATTGTTAGTGACCTGTAATAACAGATAATGTAAATGTCACTTTTTATGCATAAAATGTGTCAAATAGGCCATCAAACTTTACCTAAAAAATCAATTAGGCCCTTAAAGTTTTTTAAATTTGCAATTAGGTACATAAACATGTCATTTTAGTTTAAAAGGCATAATTACATGTTGGTGACCTATAATACCAGGTAAATTTAAATGTCACTTTTTTTTTTTTTGCATAAAATGTGTCAAATAGGCCATCAAACTTTACCTAAAAAATCAATTAGGCCCATAAAGTTTTTAATGTTGCAATTAGGTACATAAACATGTCATTTTAGTTTATAAGGCATAATTACATGTTGGTGACCTATAATACCAGGTAAATTTAAATGTCACTTTTTTTTTTTTTGCATAAAATGTGTCAAATAGGCATCAATTAGGCTCTCAAAATATTTAAAGTTGCAATTTGATACATAAACATGCAAATTTAGTTCATCAAAGCATAATTACCTGTTAGTGTCCTGTAATAACAGGTAAATGTAAATGTCACTTTTTATGCATAAAATGTGTCAAATAGGCCATCAAACTTTACCTAAAAAATCAATTAGGCCCTTAAAGTTTTTAAAGTTGCAATTAGGTACATAAACTTGTCAATTTAGTTTATAAGGCATAATTACCTGTTGGTGACCTTTAATACCAGGTATATTAAAATGTTACTTTTTTTTCCATAAAATGTGTCAAATAGGCATCAATTAGGCTCTCAAAATATTTAAAGTTGCAATTTGATACATAAACATGCAAATTTAGTTCATCAAAGCATAATTACCTGTTAGTGTCCTGTAATAACAGGTAAATGTAAATGTCACTTTTAAAGCATAAAATGTGTCAAATAGGCCATCGAACTTTACCTAAAAAATCAATTAGGCCCTTAAAGTTTTTAAAGTTGCAATTAGATACATAAACATGTCAATTTAGTTTATAAGGCATAATTACATGTTGGTGACCTGTAATACCAGGTAAATTTAAATGTCACTTTTTTTTCCATAAAATGTGTCAAATATGCATCAATTAGGCTCTCAAAATATTTTAAGTTTCAATTTGGTACATAAAATGCAAATTTAGTTCATCAAGACATAATTATTTGTTAATGACCTGTAATAACAGGTAAATGTAAATATAACTTTTTATGCATAAAATGTGTCAAATAGGCCCTCAAACTTTACCTAAAAAATCAATAAGGCCCTTAAAGTTTTTAAAGTTGCAATTAGGTACATAAACTTGTCAATTTAGTTTATAAGGCATAATTACCTGTTGGTGACCTTTAATACCAGGTATATTAAAATGTTACTTTTTTTTGCATAAAATGTGTCAAGTAGGCCATCAAACTTTACCTAAAAAATCAATAAGGCCCTTAAAGTTTTTAAAGTTGCAATTAGATACATAAACATGTCAATTTAGTTATCAACGCATAATTACCTGTTGGTGACCTATAATACCAGGTAAATTTAAATGTCACTCTTTTTTTTTTTTTGCATAAAATGTGTCAAGTAGGCCATCAAACTTTACCTAAAAAATCAATAAGGCCCTTAAAGTTTTTAAAGTTGCAATTAGATACATAAACATGTCAATTTAGTTATCAACGCATAATTACCTGTTGGTGACCTATAATACCAGGTAAATTTAAATGTCACTCTTTTTTTTTTTTTGCATAAAATGTGTCAAGTAGGCCATCAAACTTTACCTAAAAAATCAATAAGGCCCTTAAAGTTTTTAAAGTTGCAATTAGATACATAAACATGTCAATTTAGTTATCAACGCATAATTACCTGTTGGTGACCTATAATACCAGGTAAATTTAAATGTCACTCTTTTTTTTTTTTTGCATAAAATGTGTCAAGTAGGCCATCAAACTTTACCTAAAAAATCAATAAGGCCCTTAAAGTTTTTAAAGTTGCAATTAGATACATAAACATGTCAATTTAGTTATCAACGCATAATTACCTGTTGGTGACCTATAATACCAGGTAAATTTAAATGTCACTCTTTTTTTTTTTTTGCATAAAATGTGTCAAGTAGGCCATCAAACTTTACCTAAAAAATCAATAAGGCCCTTAAAGTTTTTAAAGTTGCAATTAGATACATAAACATGTCAATTTAGTTATCAACGCATAATTACCTGTTGGTGACCTATAATACCAGGTAAATTTAAATGTCACTCTTTTTTTTTTTTTGCATAAAATGTGTCAAGTAGGCCATCAAACTTTACCTAAAAAATCAATAAGGCCCTTAAAGTTTTTAAAGTTGCAATTAGATACATAAACATGTCAATTTAGTTATCAACGCATAATTACCTGTTGGTGACCTATAATACCAGGTAAATTTAAATGTCACTCTTTTTTTTTTTTTGCATAAAATGTGTCAAATAGGCATCAATTAGGCTCTCAAAATATTTAAAGTTGCAATTTGATACATAAACATGCAAATTTAGTTCATCAAAGCATAATTACCTGTTAGTGTCCTGTAATAACAGGTAAATGTAAATGTCACTTTTTAAGCATAAAATGTGTCAAATAGGCCTTCGAATTTTACCTAAAAAATCAATTAGGCCTTAAAGTTTTTAAAGTTGCAATTAGATACATAAACATGTCAATTTAGTTTATAAGGCATAATTACATGTTGGTGACCTGTAATACCAGGTAAATTTAAATGTCACTTTTTTTTCCATAAAATGTGTCAAATAGACATCAATTAGGCTCTCAAAATATTTAAAGTTTCAATTTGGTACATAAAATGCAAATTTAGTTCATCAAGACATAATTATTTGTTAGTGACCTGTAATAACAGGTAAATGTAAATATAACATTTTATGCATAAAATGTGTCAAATAGGCCCCTCAAACTTTACCTAAAAAATCAATTAGGCCCTTAAAGTTTTTAAAGTTGCAATTAGTTACATAAACTTGTCAATTTAGTTTATAAGGCATAATTACCTGTTGGTGACCTTTAATACCAGGTATATTAAAATGTTACTTTTTTTTCCATAAAATGTGTCAAATAGGCATCAATTAGGCTCTCAAAATATTTAAAGTTGCAATTTGGTACATAAACATGCAAATTTAGTTCATCAAGCCATAATTACTTGTTAATGACCTGTAATAACAGGTAAATGTAAATGTCACTTTTTATGCATAAAATGTGTCAAATAGGCCATCAAACTTTTACCTAAAAAATCAATTAGGCCCTTAATGTTTTTAAAGTTGCAATTAGGTACATAAACATGTCAATTTAATTTAAAAGACATAATTACCTGTTGGTGACCTATAATACCAGGTAAATTTAAATGTTAATTTTTTTTTTTTTTTTGCATAAAATGTGTCAAATAGGCATCAATTAAGCTCTCAAAATATTTAAACTTGCAATTTGGTACATAAACATGCCAATTTTGTTCATCAAGACATAATAATCTTTTTGAGACCTGTAATAACAGATAAATGTAAATGTCACTTTTTAAGCATAAAATATGTCAAATAGGCCATCGAACTTTACCTGAAAAATCAATTAGGCTCTTAAATTTTTTAAAGTTGCAATTAGGTACATAAACATCTCAATTTAGTTTATAAGGCATAATTACCTGTTGGTGACCTGTAATACCAGGTATACTTAAATGTTAGTTTTTTTTTCCATAAAATGTGTCAAATAGGCATCAATTAGGCTCTCAAAATATTTAAAGTTGCAATTTGTTACATAAACATGCAAATTTAGTTTATCAAGGCATAATTATTTGTTAGTGACCTGTAATAACAGGTAAATGTAAATGTAACTTTTTATGCATAAAATGTGTCAAATAGGCCATCAAACTTTATCTAAAAAATCTATTAGGCCCTTAAAGTTTTTTAAAGTTGCAATTAGGTACATAAACATGTCAATTTAGTTTATAAGGCATAATTACCTGTTGGTGACCTTTAATACCAGGTATATTAAAATGTTACTTTTTTTTGCATAAAATGTGTCAAATAGGCATCAATTAGGCTCTCAAAATATTTAAAGTTGCAATTTGGTACATAAACATGCAAATTTGGTTCATCAAACCATAATTACCTGTTAGTGACCAGTAATAACAGGTAATGTAAATGTCACTTTTTATGCATAAAATGTAATAACAGGTAATGTAAATGTCACTTTTTATGCATAAAATGTAATAACAGGTAATGTAAATGTCACTTTTTATGCATAAAATGTGTCAAATAGGCCATCAAACTTTACCTAAAAAATCAATTAGGCCCTTAAAGTTTTTTAAAGTTGCAATTAGATACATAAACATGTCATTTTAGTTTATAAGACATAATTACGTGTTGGTGACCTATAATACCAGGTAAATTTAAATGTCACTTTTTTTTTTTTTGCATAAAATGTGTCAAATAGGCATCAATTAGGCTCTCAAAATATTTAAAGTTGCAATTTGATACATAAACATGCAAATTTAGTTCATCAAGGCATAATTACCGGTTATAAACATGCAAATTTAGTTCATCAAGGCATAATTACCGGTTAGTGACATGCAAATTTAGTTCATCAAGGCATAATTACCGGTTAGTGACCTGTAATAACAGGTAATGAAGGCATAATTACCGGTTAGTGACCTGTAATAACAGGTAATGTAAATGTCATTTTTTATGCATAAAATGAGTCAAATAGGGGCATCAAACTTTACCTAAAAAATCAATTCGGCCCTTAAAATTTTTAAAGTTGCAATTAGATATATAAACATGTCATTTTAGTTTATAAGGCATAATTACCTGTTGGTGACCTTTAATACCAGGTATATTAAAATGTTACTTTTTTTCCATAAAATGTGTCAAATAGGCATCAATTAGGCTCTCAAAATATTTAAAGTTGCAATTTGGTACATAAAATGAAAATTTAGTTTATCAAGGCATAATTACTTGTTAGTGATCTGTAATAACAGATAAATGTAAATATCACTTTTTATGCATAAAATGTGTCAAATAGGCCATCAAACTTTACCTAAAAAATCAATTAGGCCCTTAATGTTTTTAAAGTTGCAATTAGGTACATAAACATGTCAATTTAATTTAAAAGGCATAATTACCTGTTGGTGACCTATAATACCAGGTAAATTTAAATGTTACTGTTTTTTTTTTTTTGCATAAAATGTGTCAAATAGGCATCAATTAAGCTCTCAAAATATTTAAAGTTGCAATTTGGTACATAAACATGCCAATTTTTTTCATCAAGACATAATAATCTTTTAAAGACCTGTAATAACAGATAAATGTAAATGTTACTTTTTAAGCATAAAATATGTCAAATAGGCCATCGAACTTTAACTGAAAAATCAATTAGGCCCTTAAAGTTTTTAAAGTTGCAATTAGGTACATAAACATGTCAACTTAATTTAAAAGGCATAATTATCCGTTGGTGACCTGTAATACCAGGTAAATTAAAAAGTCACTTTTTTTTGCATAAAATGTGTCAAATAGGCATCAATTAGGCTCTCAAAATATNGAATTTGGTACATAAACATGCAAATTTAGTTCATCAAGGCATAATTACTTGTTAATGACCTGTAATAACAGGTAAATGTAAATGTCACTTTTTATGCATAAAATGTGTCAAATAGAACATCGAACTTTACCTCAAAAATCAATTAGGCCTTAAAGTTTTTAAAGTTGCAATTAGGTACATAAACATGTCAATTTAGATTATAAGACATAATTACCTGTTTGTGACCTGTAATGCCAGGTAATTTAAATGTCACTTTTTAAGCATAAAATGTGTCAAATAGGCATCAATTNAGCATAAAATGTGTCAAATAGGCATCAATTAGGCTCTCAAAATATTTAAAGTTTCAATTTGGTACATCAACATGCCAATTTAGTTAATCAAAGCATAATTACCTGTTAGTGTCCTGTAATAACAGGTAAATGTAAATGTCACTTTTTAAGCATAAAATGTGTCAAATAGGCCATCGAACTTTACCTAAAAAATCAATTAGGCCCTTAAAGTTTTTAAAATTGCAATTAGATACATAAACATGTCAATTTAGTTTATAAGGCATAATTACATGTTGGTGACCTGTAATACCAGGTAAATTTAAATGTCACTTTTTATTCCATAAAATGTGTCAAATAGGCCATTAAACTTTACCTAAAAAATCAATTAGGCCCTTAAAGTTTTTAAAATTGCAATTAGATACATAAACATGTCAATTTAGTTTATAAGGCATAATTACATGTTGGTGACCTGTAATACCAGGTAAATTTAAATGTCACTTTTTTTTTCCATAAAATGTATCAAATAGGCATCAATTAGGCTCTCAAAATATTTACAGTTGCAATTTGGTACATAAACATGCAAATTTAGTTCATCAAGACATAATTATTTGTTAGTGACCTGTAATAACAGGTAAATGTAAATGTAACTTTTTATGCATAAAATGTGTCAAATAGGCCATTAAACTTTACCTAAAAAATCAATTAGGCCCTTAAAGTTTTTAAAGTTGCAATTAGGTACATAAACATGTCAATTTAATTTAAAAGACATAATTACCTGTTGGTGACCTATAATACCAGGTAAATTTAAATGTCACTTTTTTTTCCCTAAAATGTGTCAAATAGGCATCAATTAGGCTCTCAAAATATTTAAAGTTGCAATTTGGTACATAAACATGCAAATTTAGTTCATCAAGCCATAATTACTTGTTAGTGACCTGTAATAACACGTAAATGTAAATGTCACTTTTTATGCATAAAATGTGTCAAATAGGCCATCAAACTTTACCTAAAAAATCAATTAGGCCCATAAAGTTTTTAATGTTGCAATTAGGTAAATAAACATGTCATTTTAGTTTATAAGGCATAATTACCTGTTGGTGACCTATAATACCAGGTAAATTTAAATGTCACTTTTTTTTCCCTAAAATGTGTCAAATAGGCCATCAAACTTTACCTGAAAAATCAATTAGGCCCTTAAAGTTTTTAAAGTTGCAATTAGGTACATAAACTTGTCAATTGAGTTTATAAGGCATAATTACCTGTTGGTGACCTATAATACCAGGTAAATTTAAATGTCACTTTTTTTTCCCTAAAATGTGTCAAATAGGCATCAATTAGGCTCTCAAAATATTTAAAGTTGCAATTTGGTACATAAACATGCAAATTTAGTTCATCAAGGCATAGTTACCTGTTAGTAACCTGTAATAACAAGTAATGTAAATGCCACTTTTTATGCATAAAATGTGTCAAATAGGCCATCAAACTTTACCTAAAAAATCAATTAGCCCTTAATGTTTTTAAAGTTGCAATTAGGTACATAAACATGGCCCTTAATGTTTTTAAAGTTGCAATTAGGTACATAAACATGTCAATTTAATTTTTTAAAGTTGCAATTAGGTACATAAACATGTCAATTTAATTTAATAAAGTTGCAATTAGGTACATAAACATGTCAATTTAATTTAAAAGACTTGCAATTAGGTACATAAACATGTCAATTTAATTTAAAAGACATAATTACCTGTTGGTGACCTATAATACCAGGTAAATTTAAATGTTACTTTTTTTTTTTTTTTTTTTTTGCATAAAATGTGTCAAATAGGCATCAATTAAGCTCTCAAAATATTTAAAGTTGCAATTTGGTACATAAACATGCAAATTTAGTTCATCAAGGCATAATTACTTGTTAGTGACCTGTAATAACAGGTAAATGTAAATGTCACTTTTTATGCATAAAATGTGTCAAATAGGCCATCAAACTTTACCTAAAAAATCAATTAGGCCCTTAAAGTTTTTAAAGTTGCAATTAGGTACATAAACATGTCAATTTAGTTTATAAGGCATAATTAACTCTTGGTGACCTGTAATACCAGGTATATTTAAATGTTATTTTTTTTTTCCATAAAATGTGTCAAATAGGCATCAATTAGGCTCTCAAAATATTTAAAGTTGCAATTTGGTACATAAACATGCAAATTTAGTTCATCAAGCCATAATTACTTGTTAGTGACCTGTAATAACAGGTAAATGTAAATGTCACTTTTTATGCATAAAATGTGTCAAATAGGCCATCAAACTTTACCTAAAAAATCAATTAGGCCCTTAAAGTTTTTAAAGTTGCAATTAGGTACATAAACATGTCAATTTAGTTTATAAGGCATAATTAACTCTTGGTGACCTGTAATACCAGGTATATTTAAATGTTATTTTTTTTTTCCATAAAATGTGTCAAATAGGCATCAATTAGGCTCTCAAAATATTTAAAGTTGCAATTTGGTACATAAACATGCAAATTTAGTTCATCAAGGCATAATTACTTGTTAGTGACCTGTAATAACAGGTAAATGTAAATGTCACTTTTTATGCATAAAATGTGTCAAATAGGCCATCAAACTTTACCTAAAAAATCAATTAGGCCCTTAAAGTTTTTAAAGTTGCAATTAGGTACATAAACATGTCAATTTAGTTTATAAGGCATAATTAACTCTTGGTGACCTGTAATACCAGGTATATTTAAATGTTATTTTTTTTTTCCATAAAATGTGTCAAATAGGCATCAATTAGGCTCTCAAAATATTTAAAGTTGCAATTTGGTACATAAACATGCAAATTTAGTTCATCAAGGCATAATTACTTGTTAGTGACCTGTAATAACAGGTAAATGTAAATGTCACTTTTTATGCATAAAATGTGTCAAATAGGCCATCAAACTTTACCTAAAAAATCAATTAGGCCCTTAAAGTTTTTAAAGTTGCAATTAGGTACATAAACATGTCAATTTAGTTTATAAGGCATAATTAACTCTTGGTGACCTGTAATACCAGGTATATTTAAATGTTATTTTTTTTTTCCATAAAATGTGTCAAATAGGCATCAATTAGGCTCTCAAAATATTTAAAGTTGCAATTTGGTACATAAACATGCAAATTTAGTTCATCAAGGCATAATTACTTGTTAGTGACCTGTAATAACAGGTAAATGTAAATGTCACTTTTTATGCATAAAATGTGTCAAATAGGCCATCAAACTTTACCTAAAAAATCAATTAGGCCCTTAAAGTTTTTAAAGTTGCAATTAGGTACATAAACATGTCAATTTAGTTTATAAGGCATAATTAACTCTTGGTGACCTGTAATACCAGGTATATTTAAATGTTATTTTTTTTTTCCATAAAATGTGTCAAATAGGCATCAATTAGGCTCTCAAAATATTTAAAGTTGCAATTTGGTACATAAACATGCAAATTTAGTTCATCAAGGCATAATTACTTGTTAGTGACCTGTAATAACAGGTAAATGTAAATGTCACTTTTTATGCATAAAATGTGTCAAATAGGCCATCAAACTTTACCTAAAAAATCAATTAGGCCCTTAAAGTTTTTAAAGTTGCAATTAGGTACATAAACATGTCAATTTAGTTTATAAGGCATAATTAACTCTTGGTGACCTGTAATACCAGGTATATTTAAATGTTATTTTTTTTTTCCATAAAATGTGTCAAATAGGCATCAATTAGGCTCTCAAAATATTTAAAGTTGCAATTTGGTACATAAACATGCAAATTTAGTTCATCAAGGCATAATTACTTGTTAGTGACCTGTAATAACAGGTAAATGTAAATGTCACTTTTTATGCATAAAATGTGTCAAATAGGCCATCAAACTTTACCTAAAAAATCAATTAGGCCCTTAAAGTTTTTAAAGTTGCAATTAGGTACATAAACATGTCAATTTAGTTTATAAGGCATAATTAACTCTTGGTGACCTGTAATACCAGGTATATTTAAATGTTATTTTTTTTTTCCATAAAATGTGTCAAATAGGCATCAATTAGGCTCTCAAAATATTTAAAGTTGCAATTTGGTACATAAACATGCAAATTTAGTTCATCAAGGCATAATTACTTGTTAGTGACCTGTAATAACAGGTAAATGTAAATGTCACTTTTTATGCATAAAATGTGTCAAATAGGCCATCAAACTTTACCTAAAAAATCAATTAGGCCCTTAAAGTTTTTAAAGTTGCAATTAGGTACATAAACATGTCAATTTAGTTTATAAGGCATAATTAACTCTTGGTGACCTGTAATACCAGGTATATTTAAATGTTATTTTTTTTTTCCATAAAATGTGTCAAATAGGCATCAATTAGGCTCTCAAAATATTTAAAGTTGCAATTTGGTACATAAACATGCAAATTTAGTTCATCAAGGCATAATTACTTGTTAGTGACCTGTAATAACAGGTAAATGTAAATGTCACTTTTTATGCATAAAATGTGTCAAATAGGCCATCAAACTTTACCTAAAAAATCAATTAGGCCCTTAAAGTTTTTAAAGTTGCAATTAGGTACATAAACATGTCAATTTAGTTTATAAGGCATAATTAACTCTTGGTGACCTGTAATACCAGGTATATTTAAATGTTATTTTTTTTTTCCATAAAATGTGTCAAATAGGCATCAATTAGGCTCTCAAAATATTTAAAGTTGCAATTTGGTACATAAACATGCAAATTTAGTTCATCAAGGCATAATTACTTGTTAGTGACCTGTAATAACAGGTAAATGTAAATGTCACTTTTTATGCATAAAATGTGTCAAATAGGCCATCAAACTTTACCTAAAAAATCAATTAGGCCCTTAAAGTTTTTAAAGTTGCAATTAGGTACATAAACATGTCAATTTAGTTTATAAGGCATAATTAACTCTTGGTGACCTGTAATACCAGGTATATTTAAATGTTATTTTTTTTTTCCATAAAATGTGTCAAATAGGCATCAATTAGGCTCTCAAAATATTTAAAGTTGCAATTTGGTACATAAACATGCAAATTTAGTTCATCAAGGCATAATTACTTGTTAGTGACCTGTAATAACAGGTAAATGTAAATGTCACTTTTTATGCATAAAATGTGTCAAATAGGCCATCAAACTTTACCTAAAAAATCAATTAGGCCCTTAAAGTTTTTAAAGTTGCAATTAGGTACATAAACATGTCAATTTAGTTTATAAGGCATAATTAACTCTTGGTGACCTGTAATACCAGGTATATTTAAATGTTATTTTTTTTTTCCATAAAATGTGTCAAATAGGCATCAATTAGGCTCTCAAAATATTTAAAGTTGCAATTTGGTACATAAACATGCAAATTTAGTTCATCAAGGCATAATTACTTGTTAGTGACCTGTAATAACAGGTAAATGTAAATGTCACTTTTTATGCATAAAATGTGTCAAATAGGCCATCAAACTTTACCTAAAAAATCAATTAGGCCCTTAAAGTTTTTAAAGTTGCAATTAGGTACATAAACATGTCAATTTAGTTTATAAGGCATAATTAACTCTTGGTGACCTGTAATACCAGGTATATTTAAATGTTATTTTTTTTTTCCATAAAATGTGTCAAATAGGCATCAATTAGGCTCTCAAAATATTTAAAGTTGCAATTTGGTACATAAACATGCAAATTTAGTTCATCAAGGCATAATTACTTGTTAGTGACCTGTAATAACAGGTAAATGTAAATGTCACTTTTTATGCATAAAATGTGTCAAATAGGCCATCAAACTTTACCTAAAAAATCAATTAGGCCCTTAAAGTTTTTAAAGTTGCAATTAGGTACATAAACATGTCAATTTAGTTTATAAGGCATAATTAACTCTTGGTGACCTGTAATACCAGGTATATTTAAATGTTATTTTTTTTTTCCATAAAATGTGTCAAATAGGCATCAATTAGGCTCTCAAAATATTTAAAGTTGCAATTTGGTACATAAACATGCAAATTTAGTTCATCAAGGCATAATTACTTGTTAGTGACCTGTAATAACAGGTAAATGTAAATGTCACTTTTTATGCATAAAATGTGTCAAATAGGCCATCAAACTTTACCTAAAAAATCAATTAGGCCCTTAAAGTTTTTAAAGTTGCAATTAGGTACATAAACATGTCAATTTAGTTTATAAGGCATAATTAACTCTTGGTGACCTGTAATACCAGGTATATTTAAATGTTATTTTTTTTTTCCATAAAATGTGTCAAATAGGCATCAATTAGGCTCTCAAAATATTTAAAGTTGCAATTTGGTACATAAACATGCAAATTTAGTTCATCAAGGCATAATTACTTGTTAGTGACCTGTAATAACAGGTAAATGTAAATGTCACTTTTTATGCATAAAATGTGTCAAATAGGCCATCAAACTTTACCTAAAAAATCAATTAGGCCCTTAAAGTTTTTAAAGTTGCAATTAGGTACATAAACATGTCAATTTAGTTTATAAGGCATAATTAACTCTTGGTGACCTGTAATACCAGGTATATTTAAATGTTATTTTTTTTTTCCATAAAATGTGTCAAATAGGCATCAATTAGGCTCTCAAAATATTTAAAGTTGCAATTTGGTACATAAACATGCAAATTTAGTTCATCAAGGCATAATTACTTGTTAGTGACCTGTAATAACAGGTAAATGTAAATGTCACTTTTTATGCATAAAATGTGTCAAATAGGCCATCAAACTTTACCTAAAAAATCAATTAGGCCCTTAAAGTTTTTAAAGTTGCAATTAGGTACATAAACATGTCAATTTAGTTTATAAGGCATAATTAACTCTTGGTGACCTGTAATACCAGGTATATTTAAATGTTATTTTTTTTTTCCATAAAATGTGTCAAATAGGCATCAATTAGGCTCTCAAAATATTTAAAGTTGCAATTTGGTACATAAACATGCAAATTTAGTTCATCAAGGCATAATTACTTGTTAGTGACCTGTAATAACAGGTAAATGTAAATGTCACTTTTTATGCATAAAATGTGTCAAATAGGCCATCAAACTTTACCTAAAAAATCAATTAGGCCCTTAAAGTTTTTAAAGTTGCAATTAGGTACATAAACATGTCAATTTAGTTTATAAGGCATAATTAACTCTTGGTGACCTGTAATACCAGGTATATTTAAATGTTATTTTTTTTTTCCATAAAATGTGTCAAATAGGCATCAATTAGGCTCTCAAAATATTTAAAGTTGCAATTTGGTACATAAACATGCAAATTTAGTTCATCAAGGCATAATTACTTGTTAGTGACCTGTAATAACAGGTAAATGTAAATGTCACTTTTTATGCATAAAATGTGTCAAATAGGCCATCAAACTTTACCTAAAAAATCAATTAGGCCCTTAAAGTTTTTAAAGTTGCAATTAGGTACATAAACATGTCAATTTAGTTTATAAGGCATAATTAACTCTTGGTGACCTGTAATACCAGGTATATTTAAATGTTATTTTTTTTTTCCATAAAATGTGTCAAATAGGCATCAATTAGGCTCTCAAAATATTTAAAGTTGCAATTTGGTACATAAACATGCAAATTTAGTTCATCAAGGCATAATTACTTGTTAGTGACCTGTAATAACAGGTAAATGTAAATGTCACTTTTTATGCATAAAATGTGTCAAATAGGCCATCAAACTTTACCTAAAAAATCAATTAGGCCCTTAAAGTTTTTAAAGTTGCAATTAGGTACATAAACATGTCAATTTAGTTTATAAGGCATAATTAACTCTTGGTGACCTGTAATACCAGGTATATTTAAATGTTATTTTTTTTTTCCATAAAATGTGTCAAATAGGCATCAATTAGGCTCTCAAAATATTTAAAGTTGCAATTTGGTACATAAACATGCAAATTTAGTTCATCAAGGCATAATTACTTGTTAGTGACCTGTAATAACAGGTAAATGTAAATGTCACTTTTTATGCATAAAATGTGTCAAATAGGCCATCAAACTTTACCTAAAAAATCAATTAGGCCCTTAAAGTTTTTAAAGTTGCAATTAGGTACATAAACATGTCAATTTAGTTTATAAGGCATAATTAACTCTTGGTGACCTGTAATACCAGGTATATTTAAATGTTATTTTTTTTTTCCATAAAATGTGTCAAATAGGCATCAATTAGGCTCTCAAAATATTTAAAGTTGCAATTTGGTACATAAACATGCAAATTTAGTTCATCAAGGCATAATTACTTGTTAGTGACCTGTAATAACAGGTAAATGTAAATGTCACTTTTTATGCATAAAATGTGTCAAATAGGCCATCAAACTTTACCTAAAAAATCAATTAGGCCCTTAAAGTTTTTAAAGTTGCAATTAGGTACATAAACATGTCAATTTAGTTTATAAGGCATAATTAACTCTTGGTGACCTGTAATACCAGGTATATTTAAATGTTATTTTTTTTTTCCATAAAATGTGTCAAATAGGCATCAATTAGGCTCTCAAAATATTTAAAGTTGCAATTTGGTACATAAACATGCAAATTTAGTTCATCAAGGCATAATTACTTGTTAGTGACCTGTAATAACAGGTAAATGTAAATGTCACTTTTTATGCATAAAATGTGTCAAATAGGCCATCAAACTTTACCTAAAAAATCAATTAGGCCCTTAAAGTTTTTAAAGTTGCAATTAGGTACATAAACATGTCAATTTAGTTTATAAGGCATAATTAACTCTTGGTGACCTGTAATACCAGGTATATTTAAATGTTATTTTTTTTTTCCATAAAATGTGTCAAATAGGCATCAATTAGGCTCTCAAAATATTTAAAGTTGCAATTTGGTACATAAACATGCAAATTTAGTTCATCAAGGCATAATTACTTGTTAGTGACCTGTAATAACAGGTAAATGTAAATGTCACTTTTTATGCATAAAATGTGTCAAATAGGCCATCAAACTTTACCTAAAAAATCAATTAGGCCCTTAAAGTTTTTAAAGTTGCAATTAGGTACATAAACATGTCAATTTAGTTTATAAGGCATAATTAACTCTTGGTGACCTGTAATACCAGGTATATTTAAATGTTATTTTTTTTTTCCATAAAATGTGTCAAATAGGCATCAATTAGGCTCTCAAAATATTTAAAGTTGCAATTTGGTACATAAACATGCAAATTTAGTTCATCAAGGCATAATTACTTGTTAGTGACCTGTAATAACAGGTAAATGTAAATGTCACTTTTTATGCATAAAATGTGTCAAATAGGCCATCAAACTTTACCTAAAAAATCAATTAGGCCCTTAAAGTTTTTAAAGTTGCAATTAGGTACATAAACATGTCAATTTAGTTTATAAGGCATAATTAACTCTTGGTGACCTGTAATACCAGGTATATTTAAATGTTATTTTTTTTTTCCATAAAATGTGTCAAATAGGCATCAATTAGGCTCTCAAAATATTTAAAGTTGCAATTTGGTACATAAACATGCAAATTTAGTTCATCAAGGCATAATTACTTGTTAGTGACCTGTAATAACAGGTAAATGTAAATGTCACTTTTTATGCATAAAATGTGTCAAATAGGCCATCAAACTTTACCTAAAAAATCAATTAGGCCCTTAAAGTTTTTAAAGTTGCAATTAGGTACATAAACATGTCAATTTAGTTTATAAGGCATAATTAACTCTTGGTGACCTGTAATACCAGGTATATTTAAATGTTATTTTTTTTTTCCATAAAATGTGTCAAATAGGCATCAATTAGGCTCTCAAAATATTTAAAGTTGCAATTTGGTACATAAACATGCAAATTTAGTTCATCAAGGCATAATTACTTGTTAGTGACCTGTAATAACAGGTAAATGTAAATGTCACTTTTTATGCATAAAATGTGTCAAATAGGCCATCAAACTTTACCTAAAAAATCAATTAGGCCCTTAAAGTTTTTAAAGTTGCAATTAGGTACATAAACATGTCAATTTAGTTTATAAGGCATAATTAACTCTTGGTGACCTGTAATACCAGGTATATTTAAATGTTATTTTTTTTTTCCATAAAATGTGTCAAATAGGCATCAATTAGGCTCTCAAAATATTTAAAGTTGCAATTTGGTACATAAACATGCAAATTTAGTTCATCAAGGCATAATTACTTGTTAGTGACCTGTAATAACAGGTAAATGTAAATGTCACTTTTTATGCATAAAATGTGTCAAATAGGCCATCAAACTTTACCTAAAAAATCAATTAGGCCCTTAAAGTTTTTAAAGTTGCAATTAGGTACATAAACATGTCAATTTAGTTTATAAGGCATAATTAACTCTTGGTGACCTGTAATACCAGGTATATTTAAATGTTATTTTTTTTTTCCATAAAATGTGTCAAATAGGCATCAATTAGGCTCTCAAAATATTTAAAGTTGCAATTTGGTACATAAACATGCAAATTTAGTTCATCAAGGCATAATTACTTGTTAGTGACCTGTAATAACAGGTAAATGTAAATGTCACTTTTTATGCATAAAATGTGTCAAATAGGCCATCAAACTTTACCTAAAAAATCAATTAGGCCCTTAAAGTTTTTAAAGTTGCAATTAGGTACATAAACATGTCAATTTAGTTTATAAGGCATAATTAACTCTTGGTGACCTGTAATACCAGGTATATTTAAATGTTATTTTTTTTTTCCATAAAATGTGTCAAATAGGCATCAATTAGGCTCTCAAAATATTTAAAGTTGCAATTTGGTACATAAACATGCAAATTTAGTTCATCAAGGCATAATTACTTGTTAGTGACCTGTAATAACAGGTAAATGTAAATGTCACTTTTTATGCATAAAATGTGTCAAATAGGCCATCAAACTTTACCTAAAAAATCAATTAGGCCCTTAAAGTTTTTAAAGTTGCAATTAGGTACATAAACATGTCAATTTAGTTTATAAGGCATAATTAACTCTTGGTGACCTGTAATACCAGGTATATTTAAATGTTATTTTTTTTTTCCATAAAATGTGTCAAATAGGCATCAATTAGGCTCTCAAAATATTTAAAGTTGCAATTTGGTACATAAACATGCAAATTTAGTTCATCAAGGCATAATTACTTGTTAGTGACCTGTAATAACAGGTAAATGTAAATGTCACTTTTTATGCATAAAATGTGTCAAATAGGCCATCAAACTTTACCTAAAAAATCAATTAGGCCCTTAAAGTTTTTAAAGTTGCAATTAGGTACATAAACATGTCAATTTAGTTTATAAGGCATAATTAACTCTTGGTGACCTGTAATACCAGGTATATTTAAATGTTATTTTTTTTTTCCATAAAATGTGTCAAATAGGCATCAATTAGGCTCTCAAAATATTTAAAGTTGCAATTTGGTACATAAACATGCAAATTTAGTTCATCAAGGCATAATTACTTGTTAGTGACCTGTAATAACAGGTAAATGTAAATGTCACTTTTTATGCATAAAATGTGTCAAATAGGCCATCAAACTTTACCTAAAAAATCAATTAGGCCCTTAAAGTTTTTAAAGTTGCAATTAGGTACATAAACATGTCAATTTAGTTTATAAGGCATAATTAACTCTTGGTGACCTGTAATACCAGGTATATTTAAATGTTATTTTTTTTTTCCATAAAATGTGTCAAATAGGCATCAATTAGGCTCTCAAAATATTTAAAGTTGCAATTTGGTACATAAACATGCAAATTTAGTTCATCAAGGCATAATTACTTGTTAGTGACCTGTAATAACAGGTAAATGTAAATGTCACTTTTTATGCATAAAATGTGTCAAATAGGCCATCAAACTTTACCTAAAAAATCAATTAGGCCCTTAAAGTTTTTAAAGTTGCAATTAGGTACATAAACATGTCAATTTAGTTTATAAGGCATAATTAACTCTTGGTGACCTGTAATACCAGGTATATTTAAATGTTAGTTTTTTTTTCCATAAAATGTGTCAAATAGGCATCAATTAGGCTCTCAAAATATTTAAAGTTGCAATTTGGTACATAAACATGCAAATTTAGTTCATCAAGGCATAATTACTTGTTAGTGACCTGTAATAACAGGTAAATGTAAATGTCACTTTTTATGCATAAAATGTGTCAAATAGGCCATCAAACTTTACCTAAAAAATCAATTAGGCCCTTAAAGTTTTTAAAGTTGCAATTAGGTACATAAACATGTCAATTTAGTTTATAAGGCATAATTAACTCTTGGTGACCTGTAATACCAGGTATATTTAAATGTTATTTTTTTTTTCCATAAAATGTGTCAAATAGGCATCAATTAGGCTCTCAAAATATTTAAAGTTGCAATTTGGTACATAAACATGCAAATTTAGTTCATCAAGGCATAATTACTTGTTAGTGACCTGTAATAACAGGTAAATGTAAATGTCACTTTTTATGCATAAAATGTGTCAAATAGGCCATCAAACTTTACCTAAAAAATCAATTAGGCCCTTAAAGTTTTTAAAGTTGCAATTAGGTACATAAACATGTCAATTTAGTTTATAAGGCATAATTAACTCTTGGTGACCTGTAATACCAGGTATATTTAAATGTTATTTTTTTTTTCCATAAAATGTGTCAAATAGGCATCAATTAGGCTCTCAAAATATTTAAAGTTGCAATTTGGTACATAAACATGCAAATTTAGTTCATCAAGGCATAATTACTTGTTAGTGACCTGTAATAACAGGTAAATGTAAATGTCACTTTTTATGCATAAAATGTGTCAAATAGGCCATCAAACTTTACCTAAAAAATCAATTAGGCCCTTAAAGTTTTTAAAGTTGCAATTAGGTACATAAACATGTCAATTTAGTTTATAAGGCATAATTAACTCTTGGTGACCTGTAATACCAGGTATATTTAAATGTTATTTTTTTTTTCCATAAAATGTGTCAAATAGGCATCAATTAGGCTCTCAAAATATTTAAAGTTGCAATTTGGTACATAAACATGCAAATTTAGTTCATCAAGGCATAATTACTTGTTAGTGACCTGTAATAACAGGTAAATGTAAATGTCACTTTTTATGCATAAAATGTGTCAAATAGGCCATCAAACTTTACCTAAAAAATCAATTAGGCCCTTAAAGTTTTTAAAGTTGCAATTAGGTACATAAACATGTCAATTTAGTTTATAAGGCATAATTAACTCTTGGTGACCTGTAATACCAGGTATATTTAAATGTTATTTTTTTTTTCCATAAAATGTGTCAAATAGGCATCAATTAGGCTCTCAAAATATTTAAAGTTGCAATTTGGTACATAAACATGCAAATTTAGTTCATCAAGGCATAATTACTTGTTAGTGACCTGTAATAACAGGTAAATGTAAATGTCACTTTTTATGCATAAAATGTGTCAAATAGGCCATCAAACTTTACCTAAAAAATCAATTAGGCCCTTAAAGTTTTTAAAGTTGCAATTAGGTACATAAACATGTCAATTTAGTTTATAAGGCATAATTAACTCTTGGTGACCTGTAATACCAGGTATATTTAAATGTTATTTTTTTTTTCCATAAAATGTGTCAAATAGGCATCAATTAGGCTCTCAAAATATTTAAAGTTGCAATTTGGTACATAAACATGCAAATTTAGTTCATCAAGGCATAATTACTTGTTAGTGACCTGTAATAACAGGTAAATGTAAATGTCACTTTTTATGCATAAAATGTGTCAAATAGGCCATCAAACTTTACCTAAAAAATCAATTAGGCCCTTAAAGTTTTTAAAGTTGCAATTAGGTACATAAACATGTCAATTTAGTTTATAAGGCATAATTAACTCTTGGTGACCTGTAATACCAGGTATATTTAAATGTTATTTTTTTTTTCCATAAAATGTGTCAAATAGGCATCAATTAGGCTCTCAAAATATTTAAAGTTGCAATTTGGTACATAAACATGCAAATTTAGTTCATCAAGGCATAATTACTTGTTAGTGACCTGTAATAACAGGTAAATGTAAATGTCACTTTTTATGCATAAAATGTGTCAAATAGGCCATCAAACTTTACCTAAAAAATCAATTAGGCCCTTAAAGTTTTTAAAGTTGCAATTAGGTACATAAACATGTCAATTTAGTTTATAAGGCATAATTAACTCTTGGTGACCTGTAATACCAGGTATATTTAAATGTTATTTTTTTTTTCCATAAAATGTGTCAAATAGGCATCAATTAGGCTCTCAAAATATTTAAAGTTGCAATTTGGTACATAAACATGCAAATTTAGTTCATCAAGGCATAATTACTTGTTAGTGACCTGTAATAACAGGTAAATGTAAATGTCACTTTTTATGCATAAAATGTGTCAAATAGGCCATCAAACTTTACCTAAAAAATCAATTAGGCCCTTAAAGTTTTTAAAGTTGCAATTAGGTACATAAACATGTCAATTTAGTTTATAAGGCATAATTAACTCTTGGTGACCTGTAATACCAGGTATATTTAAATGTTATTTTTTTTTTCCATAAAATGTGTCAAATAGGCATCAATTAGGCTCTCAAAATATTTAAAGTTGCAATTTGGTACATAAACATGCAAATTTAGTTCATCAAGGCATAATTACTTGTTAGTGACCTGTAATAACAGGTAAATGTAAATGTCACTTTTTATGCATAAAATGTGTCAAATAGGCCATCAAACTTTACCTAAAAAATCAATTAGGCCCTTAAAGTTTTTAAAGTTGCAATTAGGTACATAAACATGTCAATTTAGTTTATAAGGCATAATTAACTCTTGGTGACCTGTAATACCAGGTATATTTAAATGTTATTTTTTTTTTCCATAAAATGTGTCAAATAGGCATCAATTAGGCTCTCAAAATATTTAAAGTTGCAATTTGGTACATAAACATGCAAATTTAGTTCATCAAGGCATAATTACTTGTTAGTGACCTGTAATAACAGGTAAATGTAAATGTCACTTTTTATGCATAAAATGTGTCAAATAGGCCATCAAACTTTACCTAAAAAATCAATTAGGCCCTTAAAGTTTTTAAAGTTGCAATTAGGTACATAAACATGTCAATTTAGTTTATAAGGCATAATTAACTCTTGGTGACCTGTAATACCAGGTATATTTAAATGTTATTTTTTTTTTCCATAAAATGTGTCAAATAGGCATCAATTAGGCTCTCAAAATATTTAAAGTTGCAATTTGGTACATAAACATGCAAATTTAGTTCATCAAGGCATAATTACTTGTTAGTGACCTGTAATAACAGGTAAATGTAAATGTCACTTTTTATGCATAAAATGTGTCAAATAGGCCATCAAACTTTACCTAAAAAATCAATTAGGCCCTTAAAGTTTTTAAAGTTGCAATTAGGTACATAAACATGTCAATTTAGTTTATAAGGCATAATTAACTCTTGGTGACCTGTAATACCAGGTATATTTAAATGTTATTTTTTTTTTCCATAAAATGTGTCAAATAGGCATCAATTAGGCTCTCAAAATATTTAAAGTTGCAATTTGGTACATAAACATGCAAATTTAGTTCATCAAGGCATAATTACTTGTTAGTGACCTGTAATAACAGGTAAATGTAAATGTCACTTTTTATGCATAAAATGTGTCAAATAGGCCATCAAACTTTACCTAAAAAATCAATTAGGCCCTTAAAGTTTTTAAAGTTGCAATTAGGTACATAAACATGTCAATTTAGTTTATAAGGCATAATTAACTCTTGGTGACCTGTAATACCAGGTATATTTAAATGTTATTTTTTTTTTCCATAAAATGTGTCAAATAGGCATCAATTAGGCTCTCAAAATATTTAAAGTTGCAATTTGGTACATAAACATGCAAATTTAGTTCATCAAGGCATAATTACTTGTTAGTGACCTGTAATAACAGGTAAATGTAAATGTCACTTTTTATGCATAAAATGTGTCAAATAGGCCATCAAACTTTACCTAAAAAATCAATTAGGCCCTTAAAGTTTTTAAAGTTGCAATTAGGTACATAAACATGTCAATTTAGTTTATAAGGCATAATTAACTCTTGGTGACCTGTAATACCAGGTATATTTAAATGTTATTTTTTTTTTCCATAAAATGTGTCAAATAGGCATCAATTAGGCTCTCAAAATATTTAAAGTTGCAATTTGGTACATAAACATGCAAATTTAGTTCATCAAGGCATAATTACTTGTTAGTGACCTGTAATAACAGGTAAATGTAAATGTCACTTTTTATGCATAAAATGTGTCAAATAGGCCATCAAACTTTACCTAAAAAATCAATTAGGCCCTTAAAGTTTTTAAAGTTGCAATTAGGTACATAAACATGTCAATTTAGTTTATAAGGCATAATTAACTCTTGGTGACCTGTAATACCAGGTATATTTAAATGTTATTTTTTTTTTCCATAAAATGTGTCAAATAGGCATCAATTAGGCTCTCAAAATATTTAAAGTTGCAATTTGGTACATAAACATGCAAATTTAGTTCATCAAGGCATAATTACTTGTTAGTGACCTGTAATAACAGGTAAATGTAAATGTCACTTTTTATGCATAAAATGTGTCAAATAGGCCATCAAACTTTACCTAAAAAATCAATTAGGCCCTTAAAGTTTTTAAAGTTGCAATTAGGTACATAAACATGTCAATTTAGTTTATAAGGCATAATTAACTCTTGGTGACCTGTAATACCAGGTATATTTAAATGTTATTTTTTTTTTCCATAAAATGTGTCAAATAGGCATCAATTAGGCTCTCAAAATATTTAAAGTTGCAATTTGGTACATAAACATGCAAATTTAGTTCATCAAGGCATAATTACTTGTTAGTGACCTGTAATAACAGGTAAATGTAAATGTCACTTTTTATGCATAAAATGTGTCAAATAGGCCATCAAACTTTACCTAAAAAATCAATTAGGCCCTTAAAGTTTTTAAAGTTGCAATTAGGTACATAAACATGTCAATTTAGTTTATAAGGCATAATTAACTCTTGGTGACCTGTAATACCAGGTATATTTAAATGTTATTTTTTTTTTCCATAAAATGTGTCAAATAGGCATCAATTAGGCTCTCAAAATATTTAAAGTTGCAATTTGGTACATAAACATGCAAATTTAGTTCATCAAGGCATAATTACTTGTTAGTGACCTGTAATAACAGGTAAATGTAAATGTCACTTTTTATGCATAAAATGTGTCAAATAGGCCATCAAACTTTACCTAAAAAATCAATTAGGCCCTTAAAGTTTTTAAAGTTGCAATTAGGTACATAAACATGTCAATTTAGTTTATAAGGCATAATTAACTCTTGGTGACCTGTAATACCAGGTATATTTAAATGTTATTTTTTTTTTCCATAAAATGTGTCAAATAGGCATCAATTAGGCTCTCAAAATATTTAAAGTTGCAATTTGGTACATAAACATGCAAATTTAGTTCATCAAGGCATAATTACTTGTTAGTGACCTGTAATAACAGGTAAATGTAAATGTCACTTTTTATGCATAAAATGTGTCAAATAGGCCATCAAACTTTACCTAAAAAATCAATTAGGCCCTTAAAGTTTTTAAAGTTGCAATTAGGTACATAAACATGTCAATTTAGTTTATAAGGCATAATTAACTCTTGGTGACCTGTTATACGAGGTATATTTAAATGTTATTTCTTTTTTTCCATAAAATGTGTCAAATAGGCATCAATTAGGCTCTCAAAATATTTAAAGTTGCAATTTGGTACATAAACATGCAAATTTAGTACATCAAGCCATAATTACTTGTTAGTGACCTGTAATAACAGGTAAATGTAAATGTCACTTTTTATGCATAAAATGTGTCAAATAGGCCATCAAACTTT
>NC_044931.1:4921307-4923020 GCF_003576645.1 Ipomoea triloba | reverse complement strand
ATCAATTAGGCCCTTAAAGTTTTTTAAAGTTGCAATTAGGTACATAAACATGTCAATTTAGTTTATAAGGCATAATTAACTCTTGGTGACCTGTAATGCCAGGTATATTTAAATGTTAGTTTTTTTTCCATAAAATGTGTCAAATAGGCATCTATTAGGCTCTCAAAATATTTAAAGTTGCAATTTGGTACATAAACATGCAAATTTAGTTCATCAAGGCATAATTACTTGTTAGTGACCTGTAATAACAGGTAAATGTAAATGTCACTTTTTATGCATAAAATGTGTCAAATAGGCCATCAAACTTTACCTAAAAAATCAATTAGGCCCTTAAAGTTTTTAAAGTTGCAATTAGGTACATAAACATGTCAATTTAGTTTATAAGGCATAATTAACTCTTGGTGACCTGTTATACGAGGTATATTTAAATGTTAGTTTTTTTTTCCATAAAATGTGTCAAATAGGCATCAATTAGGCTCTCAAAATATTTAAAGTTGCAATTTGGTACATAAACATGCAAATTTAATTCATCAAGGCATAATTACTTGTTAGTGACCTGTAATAACAGTTCATCAAGGCATAATTACTTGTTAGTGACCTGTAATAACAGGTAAATGTAAATGTCACTTTTTATGCATAAAATGTGTCAAATAGGCAATCAAACTTTACCTAAAAAATCAATAATGTGTCAAATAGGCAATCAAACTTTACCTAAAAAATCAATTAGGCCCTTAAAGTTTAATCAAACTTTACCTAAAAAATCAATTAGGCCCTTAAAGTTTTTAAAGTTGCGATTAGGTACGTAAACATGTCATATTAGTTTTTTAAAGTTGCGATTAGGTACGTAAACATGTCATATTAGTTTATAAGGCATAATTACCTGTTGGTGACTTATAATACCAGGTAAATTTAAATGTCAATTTTTTTTTTTTTGCATAAAATATGTCAAATAGGCATCAATTAGGCTCTCAAAATATTTAAAGTTGCAATTTGATATATAAACATGCAAATTTAGTTTATAAAAGTATAATTACCTGTTAGTGACTTGTAATAACAGGTAATGTAAATGTCACTTTTTATGCATAAAATGTATCAAATAGGGCATCGAACTTTACCTTAAAAATCAATTAGGCCCTTAAAATTTTTTAAGTTGCAATTAGAAAAATCAATTAGGCCCTTAAAATTTTTTAAGTTGCAATTAGGTACATCAATTAGGCCCTTAAAATTTTTTAAGTTGCAATTAGGTACATAAACATGTCAATTTAGTTTATAAGGCATAATTACCTGTTGGTGACCTGTAATACAAGGTAAATTTAAATGTCACATTTTTTTCAATAAAATGTGTCAAATAGGCATCAATTAAGCTCTCGAAATATATAAAATGTGTCAAATAGGCATCAATTAAGCTCTCGAAATATTTAAAGTTGCAATTTGGTACATAAACATGCCTCTCGAAATATTTAAAGTTGCAATTTGGTACATAAACATGCCAATTTAGTTAATCAAGACATAATTACCTGTTAGTGACCTGTAATAACAGGTAATGCAAATGTCACTTTTTATGCATAAAATGTGTCAAATAGGGCATCGAACTTTACCTGAAAAATCAATTAGGCCCTTAAAATTTTTAAAGTTGCAATTGGATATATAAACATGTCAATTTAGTTTATAAGACATAATTACATGTTGGTGACCTGTAATACCAGGTAAATT
>NC_044931.1:4914932-4915130 GCF_003576645.1 Ipomoea triloba | reverse complement strand
TTAGGTACGTAAACATGTCATATTAGTTTATAAGGCATAATTACCTGTTGGTGACTTATAATACCAGGTAAATTTAAATGTCACTTTTTTTTTTTTTGCATAAAATATGTCAAATAGGCATCAATTAGGCTCTCAAAATATTTAAAGTTGCAATTTGATACATAAACATGCAAATTTAGTTCATCAAGGCATAATTAC
>NC_044931.1:4897684-4914640 GCF_003576645.1 Ipomoea triloba | reverse complement strand
AATGTAAATGTCACTTTTTATGCATAAAATGTGTCAAATAGGGCATCGAACTTTACCTGAAAAATCAATTAGGCCCTTAAAATTTTTAAAGTTGCAATTAGATATATAAACATGTCAATTTAGTTTATAACACATAATTACATGTTGGTGACCTGTAATACCAGGTAAATTTAAATGTCACATTTTTTTCCATAAAATGTGTCAAATAGGCATCAATTAGGCTCTCAAAATATTTAAAGTTGCAATTTGGTACATAAACATGCCAATTTAGTTAATCAAGACATAATTACCTGTTAGTGACCTGTAATAACAGGTAAATGTAAATGTCACTTTTTAAGCATAAAATGTGTCAAATAGGCCATCGAACTTTATCTAAAAAATCAATTAGGCCCTTAAAGTTTTTAAAGTTGCAATTAGGTACATAAACATGTCAATTTAGTTTATAAAACATAATTACCTGGTGATGACCTGTAACAGCAGGTAAATTTAAATGTCACTTTTTTTTGCATAAAATGTGTCAAATAGACATCAATTGGGCTCTCAAAATATTTAAAGTTGCAATTTGGTACATAAACATGCAAATTTAGTTCATCAAGGCATAATTACTTATTAGTGACCAGTAATAACAGGTAAATGTAAATGTCACTTTTTATGCATAAAATGTGTCAAATAGGCCATCAAACTTTACCTAAAAAATCAATTAGGCCCTTAAAGTTTTTAAAGATGCAATTAGGTACATAAGCATGTCAATTTAGTTTATAAGGCATAATTACCTGTTGGTGACCTGTAATACGAGGTAAATTTAAATGTCACTTTTTATGCATAAAATGTGTCAAATAGGCCATCAAACTTTACCTAAAAAATCAATTAGGCCCTTAAAGTTTTTAAAGTTGCAATTAGGTACATAAACATGTCAATTTAGTTTATAAGGCATAATTAACTCTTGGTGACCTGTAATACGAGGTAAATTTAAATGTTAGTTTTTTTTTTTTCCATAAAATGTGTCAAATAGGCATCAATTAGGCTCTCAAAATATTTAAAGTTGCAATTTGGTACATAAACATGCCAATTTAGTTAATCAAGACATAATTACCTGTTAGTGACCTGTAATAACAGGTAAATGTAAATGTCACTTTTTAAGCATAAAATGTGTCAAATAGGCCATCGAACTTTATCTAAAAAATCAATTAGGCCCTTAAAGTTTTTAAAGTTGCAATTAGGTACATAAACATGTCATTTTAGTTTATAAGGCATAATTACCTGTTGGTGACCTATAATACCAGGTAAATTTAAATGTCACTTTTTTTTTTTTTTTGCATAAAATATGTCAAATAGGCATCAATTAGGCTCTCAAAATATTTAAAGTTGCAATTTGATACATAAACATGCAAATTTAGTTCATCAAGGCATAATTACTTGTTAGTGACCTGTAATAACAGGTAAATGTAAATGTCACTTTTTATGCATAAAATGTGTCAAATAGGCCATCAAACTTTACCTAAAAAATCAATTAGGCCCTTAAAGTTTTTAAAGTTGCAATTAGGTACATAAACATGTCAATTTAGTTTATAAGGCATAATTAACTGTTGGTGACCTGTAATACCAGGTATATTTAAATGTTAGTTTTTTTTTCCATAAAATGTGTCAAATAGGCATCAATTAGGCTCTCAAAATATTTAAAGTTGCAATTTGGTACATAAACATGCAAATTTAGTTCATCAAGGCATAATTACTTATTAGTGACCTGTAATAACATGTAAATGTAAATGTCACTTTTTATGCATAAAATGTGTCAAATAGGGCATCGAACTTTACCTGAAAAATCAATTAGGCCTTAAAATTTTTTAAGTTGCAATTAGGTATATAAACATGTCAATTTAGTTTATAAGGCATAATTACCTGTTGGTGACCTGTAATACCAGGTATACTTAAATGTTAGTTTTTTTTTCCATAAAATGTGTCAAATAGGCATCAATTAGGCTCTCAAAATATTTAAAGTTGCAATTTGGTACATAAACATGCCAATTTAGTTAATCAAGACATAATTACCTGTTAGTGACCTGTAATAACAGGTAATGTAAATGTCACTTTTTATGCATAAAATGTGTCAAATAGGGCATCGAACTTTACCTGAAAAATCAATTAGGCCCTTAAAATTTTTAAAGTTGCAATTAGATATATAAACATGTCAATTTAGTTTATAAGACATAATTACATTTTGGTGACCTGTAATACCAGGTAAATTTAAATGTCACATTTTTTTCCATAAAATGTGTCAAATAGGCATCAATTAGGCTCTCAAAATATTTAAAGTTGCAATTTGGTACATAAACATGCAAATTTAGTTCATCAAGGCATAATTACTTGTTAGTGACCTGTAATAACAGGTAAATGTAAATGTCACTTTTTATGCATAAAATGTGTCAAATAGGCAATCAAACTTTACCTAAAAAATCAATTAGGCCCTTAAAGTTTTTAAAGTTGCGATTAGGTACGTAAACATGTCATATTAGTTTATAAGGCATAATTATCTGTTGGTGACATATAATACCAGGTAAATTTAAATGTCACTTTTTTTTTTTTTGCATAAAATATGTCAAATAGGCATCAATTAGGCTCTCAAAATATTTAAAGTTGCAAAAATAGGCATCAATTAGGCTCTCAAAATATTTAAAGTTGCAATTTGATATATAAACATGCAAATTTAGTTATTTAAAGTTGCAATTTGATATATAAACATGCAAATTTAGTTTTTTAAAGTTGCAATTTGATATATAAACATGCAAATTTAGTTTATTAAAGTTGCAATTTGATATATAAACATGCAAATTTAGTTTATTAAAGTTGCAATTTGATATATAAACATGCAAATTTAGTTTATCAAGGCATAATTAACTGTTAGTGACCTGTAATAACAGGTAATGTAAATGTTACTTTTTATGCATAAAATGTGTCAAATAGGGCATCGAACTTTACCTGAAAAATCAATTAGGCCCTTAAAATTTTTTAAGTTGCAATTAGGTACATAAACATGTCAATTTAGTTTATAAGGCATAATTACCTGTTGGTGACCTGTAATACCAGGTAAATTTAAATGTCACATTTTTTTCCATAAAATGTGTCAAATAGGCATCAATTAAGCTCTTGAAATATTTAAAGTTGCAATTTGGTACATAAACATGCCAATTTAGTTAATCAAGACATAATTACATGTTAGTGACCTGTAATAACAGGTAATGTAAATGTCACTTTTTATGCATAAAATGTGTCAAATAGGGCATCGAACTTTACCTGAAAAATCAATTAGGCCCTTAAAATTTTTAAAGTTGCAATTAGATATATAAACATGTCAATTTAGTTTATAAGGCATAATTACCTATTGGTGACCTGTAATACCAGGTATATTTAAATGTCACTTTTTTTTGCATAAAATGTGTCAAATAGGCCATCGAACTTTTCCTGAAAAATCAATTAGGCCCTTAAAATTTTTAAAGTTGCAATTAGATATATAAACATGTCAATTTAGTTTATAAGACATAATTACATGTTGGTGACCTGTAATAACAGGTAAATTTAAATGTCACATTTTTTTCCATAAAATGTGTCAAATAGGCATCAATTAGGCTCTCAAACTTTTTAAAGTTGCAATTAGATATATAAACATGTCAATTTAGTTTATAAGACATAATTACATGTTGGTGACCTGTAATACCAGGTAAATTTAAATGTCACATTTTTTTCCATAAAATGTGTCAAATAGACATCAATTAGGCTCTCAAAATATTTAAAGTTGCATTTTGGTACATAAACATGCCAATTTTGTTCATCAAGACATAATAACCTTTTAGTGACCTGTAATAACAGATAAATGTAAATGTCACTTTTTAAGCATAAAATATGTCAAATAGGCCATCGAACTTTACCTGAAAAATCAATTAGGCTCTTAAATTTTTTAAAGTTGCAATTAGGTACATAAACATCTCAATTTAGTTTATAAGGCATAATTACCTGTTGGTGACCTGTAATACCAGGTATATTTAAATGTTACTTTTTTTTTCCATAAAATGTGTCAAATAGGCATCAATTAGGCTCTCAAAATATTTAAAGTTGCAATTTGGTACATAAACATGCCAATTTTGTTCATCAAGGCATAATAACCTTTTAGTGACCTGTAATAACAGATAAATGTAAATGTCACTTTTTATGCATAAAATGTGTCAAATAGACATCAATTAGGCTCTCAAAATATTTAAAGTTGCAGTTTGGTACATAAACATGCAAATTTAGTTCATCAAGGCATAATTACTTGTTAGTGACCTGTAATAACAGGAAAATGTAAATGTCACTTTTTATGCATAAAATGTGTCAAATAGACATCAATTAGGCTCTCAAAATATTTAAAGTTGCAGTTTGGTACATAAACATGCAAATTTAGTTCATCAAGGCATAATTACTTGTTAGTGACCTGTAATAACAGGAAAATGTAAATGTCACTTTTTATGCATAAAATGTGTCAAATAGACATCAATTAGGCTCTCAAAATATTTAAAGTTGCAGTTTGGTACATAAACATGCAAATTTAGTTCATCAAGGCATAATTACTTGTTAGTGACCTGTAATAACAGGAAAATGTAAATGTCACTTTTTATGCATAAAATGTGTCAAATAGACATCAATTAGGCTCTCAAAATATTTAAAGTTGCAGTTTGGTACATAAACATGCAAATTTAGTTCATCAAGGCATAATTACTTGTTAGTGACCTGTAATAACAGGTAAATGTAAATGTCACTTTTTATGCATAAAATGTGTCAAATAGGCCATCAAACTTACCTAAAAAATCAATTAGGCCCTTAAAGATTTTAAAGTTGCAATTAGATACATAAAAATGTCAATTTAGTTTATAAGGCATAATTAACTCTTGGTGACCTGTAATACGAGGTATATTTAAATGTTAGTTTTTTTTTCCATAAAATGTGTCAAATAGGCATCAATTAGGCTCTCAAAATATTTAAAGTTGCAATTTGGTACATAAACATGCAAATTTAGTTCATCAAGGCATAATTACTTGTTAGTGACCTGTAATAACAGGTAAATGTAAATGTCACTTTTTATGCATAAAATGTGTCAAATAGGCCATCGAACTTTATCTAAAAAATCAATTAGGCCCTTAAAGTTTTTAAAGTTGCAATTAGGTACATAAACATGTCAATTTAGTTTATAAGGCATAATTAACTCTTGGTGACCTGTAATACGAGGTATATTTAAATGTTAGTTTTTTTTTCCATAAAATGTGTCAAATAGGCATCAATTAGGCTCTCAAAATATTTAAAGTTGCAATTTGGTACATAAACATGCAAATTTAGTTATCAAGACATAATTACTTGTTAGTGACCTGTAATAATAGGTAAATGTAAATGTCACTTTTTATGCATAAAATGTGTCAAATAGGCCATCAAACTTTACCTAAAAAATCAATTAGGCCCTTAAAGTTTTTAAAGTTGCAATTAGGTACATAAACATGTCAATTTAGTTTATAAGGCATAATTACCTGTTGGTGTCCTGTAATACCAGGTAAATTTAAATGTCACATTTTTTTCCATAAAATGTGTCAAATAGGCATCAATTAGGCTCTCAAAATATTTAAAATTGCAATTTGGTACATAAACATGAAAATTTAGTTCATCAGTGCAGAATTACCTGTTAGTGATCTGTAATAACATGTAAATGTAAATGTCACTTTTTATGCATAAAATGTGTCAAATAGGCCATCAAACTTTACCTAAAAAATCAATTAGGCCCTTAAAGTTTTTAAAGTTGCAATTAGGTACATAAACATGTCATTTTAGTTTATAAGGCATAATTACCTGTTGCTGACCTATAATACTAGGTAAATTTAAATGTCACTTTTTTTTTTTTTGCATTAAATGTGTCAAATAGGCATCAATTAGGCTCTCAAAATATTTAAAGTTGCAATTTGAACATGCAAATTTAGTTTATCAAGACATAATTACCTGTTAGTGACCTGTAATAACAGGTAATGTAAATGTCACTTTTTATGCATAAAATGTGTCAAATAGGGCATCGAACTTTACCTGAAAAATCAATTAGGCCCTTAAAATTTTTAAAGTTGCAATTAGATATATAAACATGTCAATTTAGTTTATAAGACATAATTACATGTTGGTGACCTGTAATACCAGGTAAATTTAAATGTCACATTTTTTTCCATAAAATGTGTCAAATAGGCATCAATTAGGCTCTCAAAATATTTAAAGTTGCAATTTGGTACATAAACATGCAAATTTAGTTCATCAAGGCATAATTACTTGTTAGTGACCTGTAATAACAGGTAAATGTAAATGTCACTTTTTATGCATAAAATGTGTCAAATAGGCCATCAAACTTTACCTAAAAAATCAATTAGGCCCTTAAAGTTTTTAAAGTTGCAATTAGGTACATAAACATGTCATTTTAGTTTATAAGGCATAATTACCTGTTGGTGACCTATAATACCAGGTAAATTTAAATGTCACTTTTTTTTTCCTAAAATGTGTCAAATAGGCATCAATTAGGCTCTCAAAATATTTAAAGTTGCAATTTGGTACATAAACATGCAAATTTAGTTCATCAAGGCATAATTACTTGTTAGTGACCTGTAATAACAGGTAAATGTAAATGTCACTTTTTATGCATAAAATGTGTCAAATAGGCCATCAAACTTTACCTAAAAAATCAATTAGGCCCTTAAAGTTTTTAAAGTTGCAATTAGGTACATAAACATGTCAATTTAGTTTATAAGGCATAATTAACTGTTGGTGACCTGTAATACCAGGTATATTTAAATGTTAGTTTTTTTTTCCATAAAATGTGTCAAATAGGCATCAATTAGGCTCTCAAAATATTTAAAGTTGCAATTTGGTACATAAACATGCAAATTTAGTTCATCAAGGCATAATTACTTATTAGTGATCTGTAATAACAGGTAAATGTAAATGTCACTTTTTATGCATAAAATGTGTCAAATAGGCCATCAAACTTTACCTAATAAATCAATTAGGCCCTTAAAGTTTTTAAAGTTGCAATTAGGTACATAAACATGTCAATTTAGTTTATAAGGCATAATTACCTGTTCATGACCTGTAATACCAGGTATATTTAAATGTAAGTTTTTTTTTTCCATAAAATGTGTCAAATAGGCCATCAACCTTTACCTAAAAAATCAATTAGGCTCTTAAATTTTTTAAAGTTGCAATTAGGTACATAAACATGTCAATTTAGTTTATAAGGCATAATTAACTCTTGGTGACCTGTAATACGAGGTATATTTAAATGTAAGTTTTTTTTTTCCATAAAATGTGTCAAATAGGCATTAATTAGGCTCTCAAAATATTTAAAGTTGCAATTTGGTACATAAACATGCAAATTTAGTTCATCAAGGCATAATTACTTGTTAGTGACCTGTAATAACAGGTAAATGTAAATGTTACTTTTTATGCATAAAATGTGTCAAATAGGCCATCAAACTTTACCTAAAAAATCAATTAGGCCCTTAAAGTTTTTAAAGTTGCAATTAGGTACATAAACATGTCAATTTAGTTTATAAGGCATAATTACCTGTTGGTGACCTATAATACCAGGTAAATTTAAATGTCACTTTTTTTTTTTTTTTTTTTTGCATAAAATGTGTCAAATAGGCATCAATTAGGCTCTCAAAATATTTAAAGTTGCAATTTGATACATAAACATGCAAATTTAGTTTATCAAGGCATAATTACCTGTTAGTGACCTGTAATAACAGGTAATGTAAATGTCACTTTTTATGCATAAAATGTGTCAAATAGGGCATCGAACTTTACCTGAAAAATCAATTAGGCCCTTAAAATTTTTAAAGTTGCAATTAGATATATAAACATGTCAATTTAGTTTATAAGACATAATTACATGTTGGTGACCTGTAATACCAGGTAAATTTAAATGTCACATTTTTTCCATAAAATGTGTCAAATAGGCATCAATTAGGCTCTCAAAATATTTAAAGTTTCAATTTGGTACATAAACATGCCAATTTAGTTAATCAAGACATAATTACCTGTTAGTGACCTGTAATAACAGGTAAATGTAAATGTCACTTTTTAAGCATAAAATGTGTCAAATAGGCCATCGAACTTTATCTAAAAAATCAATTAGGCCCTTAAAGTTTTTAAAGTTGCAATTAGATACATAAATATGTCAATTTAGTTTATAAAGCATAATTACTTGGTGATGACCTGTAACAGCAGGTAAATTTAAATGTCACTTTTTTTTGCATAAAATGTGTCAAATAGACATCAATTAGGCTCTCAAAATATTTAAAGTTGCATTTTGGTACATAAACATGCCAATTTTGTTCATCAAGACATAATAACCTTTTAGTGACCTGTAATAACAGATAAATGTAAATGTCACTTTTTAAGCATAAAATATGTCAAATAGGCTGTAACATCCCAACTTTCACATCCAGGATTTATTACAAAATCCCTAATGGTATACATCACAGCGGAAGCTAATAATTCAAAAAGCAGAAAACTGGGTGTTACCGCCACGCTTAGGTATCTCTCCTATACCCAAACGCACAGGCTAAACTTACAACATCAGAATACATCCAAAGTCCAACTTAATACAAGTGGACATAATTATTCCAAGGTGTCTATTCTAGGATCTCAACCTCAACCTCCATCCTATTCAGAGCTCATCGGCTACCTGAGCATACCCACGCTAGACTTCATCTGATAAGGTACACAATGAAGTGTAGTTAGCGCGACGGCTAAGTAAGGATATCCATGGTCACTTGAAAATAAACAAAGGTTTTCAAGAATAATTCTCAATAATAACAAGGCGAGATAACATTACCCATCAATCGCAATCGACCTGCAACCATTCTAACAACAAGCAGTTTCACTTATTCTCAGTAATTCAAACATATAACACATTCATTAATTCACCCGTGGGGTACACAACTACCACCTCTAATGTTAGGACATCTTACGGTTAGCTCTCACACCTTGCCCGTGAAGTACACAACTCCCAACTTAAATTCACCCGTGGGGAACACATCACCCACCTTTAATTCGTACATGGGGAACACATCACCCATCTTTAAGTAACACGTGGGGAACACATCACCCACCTTTGATTCGTACATGGGGAACACATCACCCATTTTTAAGTAACACGTGGGGAACACATCACCCACCTTTAATTCGTACATGGGGAACACATCACCCATCTTTAAGTAACACGTGGGGAACACATCACCCACCTTTGATTCGTACATGGGGAACACATCACCCATCTTTAAGTAACACGTGGGGAACACATCACCCACCTTTGATTCGTACATGGGGAACACATCACCCATCTTTAAGTAACACGTGGGGAACACATCACCCACCTTTGATTCGTACATGGGGAACACATCACCCATCTTTAAGTAACACGTGGGGAACACATCACCCACCTTTAATTCGTACATGGGGAACACATCACCCATCTTTAAGTAACACGTGGGGAACACATCACCCACCTTTAAGTCACACGACTCCATAGCCAAAACTCACTCAAGTATATTTTCCCAACCCGCATACTTAGGTTAGTATTAGTCACATCACAGAAATCCAAGCATAGGAGTCATAATAATTTTCAAGTACAAATACTCTTCCAAATTAGTAGGATACCAAAATAATAATTTAATTTCCAAAAATATTCACCCGGATGCCCGTAGGCTTTCAAAATGTCACAACACTCAAGGTTAAAAACATCGGGAAAAAACCGGGTCGAAAACAAGTCGAAACGAGTCCGCGTCGCGCGGACTCGCGACTGGCCGCACCAGCGGACGCACGTCCGGACCGCGTCCGCTGGTTCGGCGGGCTGTGCCGAAGGCTGGGCGCCTACGGACGCGCAGCGGACGCGCGCGTCCGTGCCGCGTCCGGCCCTCTGCTGGGAGATTTCTGCTGGCGACACCCGAAAGATCGGGCCGTTAAAAATAGTTCCCGAACTCTTTTTCACTTGAAATTTTTATGGTAGAACCCTAACTCATAGTACTTGATGTCCATAAAAAGTTTTGGTCATATAGGTCCACGAATTAACACAGAAAATTACCTTTTTGCCCTTGGTCCGAAATATTCTTCTCACTGGACCAGTTTTGGAGAAATGAGCAAAAACCATACTTACACTACTCCGATCATTATGAAATTTTATATGTAGGTTCTAAACGTGTTGATCTACATGTCTACAAAATTTGGAGTCAAAATGCCTTACCAATTTTTCCCAATAATTTTCGAAAGTCACTGCTGGAAACTAGTTTGGTTTTTACTCAATAATTTCACAAGTATAAATTTATATGGGCATGAATACAACCTATACATGCATAAAATAGCTATAACATGTATATTAGAATTTACCAAAAATCAAAGTAAGGATTTTTGAAGCCAATTTATAGATCCATAACATAACACATAATCATCACGTAAAAATTCCTAACCGTATAATTTCCTAGCAATTGTCTATATCCAAGTGATTGAGCCAACTTAAGGGATTCCTTACCTTTGTAGAAACCTTTAAAAACCGTACTAGTTGATGGTGTTTTCCTTGGATTCCTTCACCAAAGATCCTAACATAATACCATAATAACAATATTTTCATAAATCTTAAGTTCAAGCTTAAATCCTATGAGGGATTGAACTGAACAAAACCGAAGTTCTTACCTATAGAAGAACTCTTGGAGTTGAAGAAATGCCTAAGGAATTCTTGGATCACAATGGAAGACTAAGCTAAAATAATTCTCTTCTTCTTCCCCTAAGTGTGTTACACGAAAATGAGAGAGAGATAGGAGAGAGATGAGTGTGATCTTGTTTGATATTGTTCTTGAAGACCAAGCAATCAAGTACAAAGCCTCCATACCTCATTAATGTTACATTAAATGGCCAAATCTTAGTCTAGGATTGGATTTGCCACATGTCATCACCCCATGGATCCCTTATGAAGATATTAATTTAATTGGCCAGTTTGTGCTTAAATCTGATGAATGTTCGGAGGATTATAACTTAATTCGGGAAAATTCTAATACCAAAATTATCGTAAAAATATTCCCGTCGCAAATCACCAATTTTGGGAATTTTCCGGTAATCCGCCAAATTTAGGTTCAGAGTCCGTAACCATTTATCCCTTATGGTCCATTTAGAACTTCTCTTGAACTAATTAAAAATTCAGGCCTAATCGTATGATACTTAATAATCCCAATTCTGGAAAATTCGAATTGAATCTACGTCCTTAAAATTTCCTCGATTCGTGACCGGTACGTAGTTCGCAGCTTATCGATAATTAGTCTTACTTATAAAAAAAATCCTTCTGAAGTACCGAGAGATCATCTCATAAGTGTCATAGCTTAAAAAATATTTTCGAGCCTTAACTTTGTCGGAAAAACCGAGGGGTTACATAGGCCATCGAACTTTACCTGAAAAATCAATTAGGCCCTTAAAGTTTTTAAAGTTGCTATTAGGTACATAAACATGTCAATTTAGTTTATAAGGCATAATTAAATGTTGGTGACCTGTAATACAAGGTAAATTTAAATGTCAATTTTTTATCCATAAAATGTGTCAAATAGGCATCAATTAGGCTCTCAAAATATTTAAAGTTGCAATTTGGTACATAAACATGCAAATTTTGTTCATCAAGGCATAATTACTTGTTAGTGACCTGTAATAACAGGTAAATGTAAATGTCACTTTTTATGCATAAAATGTGTCAAATAGGCCATCAAACTTTACCTAAAAAATCAATTAGGCCCTTAAAGTTTTTAAAGTTGCAATTAGGTACATAAACATGTCAATTTAGTTTATAAGGCATAATTAACTGTTGGTGACCTGTAATACCAGGTAAATTTAAATGTCACATTTTTTTCCATAAAATGTGTCAAATAGGCATCAATTAGGCTCTCAAAATATTTAAAGTTGCAATTTGATACATAAACATGCAAATTTAGTTCATCAAGGCATAATTACTTGTTAGTGACCTGTAATAACAGGTAAATGTAAATGTCACTTTTTATGCATAAAATGTGTCAAATAGGCCATCAAACTTTACCTAAAAAATCAATTAGGCCCTTAAAGTTGTTAAAGTTGCAATTAGGTACATAAACATGTCATTTTAGTTTATAAAGCATAATTACCTGTTGGTGACCTATAATACCAGGTAACTCTTGGTGACCTGTTATACGAGGTAAATTTAAATGTCAATTTTTTATCCATAAAATGTGTCAAATAGGCATCAATTAGGCTCTCAAAATATTTAAAGTTGCAATTTGATTTTTAAACATGCAAATTTAGTTCATCAAGGCATAATTACTTGTTAGTGCCCTGTAATAACAGGTAAATATAAATGTCACTTTTTATGCATAAAATGCGTCAAATAGGCCATCAAACTTTACCTAAAAAATCAATTAGGCTCTTAAAATATTTAAAGTTGCAATTAGATATATAAACATGTCAATTTAGTTTATAAGGCATAATTACCTGTTAGTGACCTGTAATAACAGGTAATGTAAATGTCACTTTTTATGCATAAAATGTGTCAAATAGGGCATCGAACTTTATCTGAAAAATCAATTAGGCCCTTAAAATTTTTAAAGTTGCAATTAGATATATAAACATGTCAATTTAGTTTATAAGACATAATTACATGTTGGTGACCTGTAATACCAGGTAAATTTAAATGTCACATTTTTTTCCATAAAATGTGTCAAATAGGCATCAATTAGGCTCTCGAAATATTTAAAGTTTCAATTTGGTACATAAACATGCCAATTTAGTTAATCAAGACATAATTACCTGTTAGTGACCTGTAATAACAGGTAAATGTAAATGTCACTTTTTAAGCATAAAATGTGTCAAATAGGCCATCGAACTTTATCTAAAAAAATCAATTAGGCAGTTAAAGTTTTTAAAGTTGCAATTAGATACATAAATATGTCAATTTAGTTTATAAAGCATAATTACTTGGTGATGACCTGTAACAGCAGGTAAATTTAAATGTCACTTTTTTTTTGCATAAAATGTGTCAAATAGACATCAATTAGGCTCTCAAAATATTTAAAGTTGCATTTTGGTACATAAACATGCCAATTTTGTTCATCAAGACATAATAACCTTTTAGTGACCTGTAATAACAGGTAATGTAAATGTCACTTTTTATGCATAAAATGTGTCAAATAGGCCATCGAACTTTACCTGAAAAATCAATTAGGCTCTTAAATTTTTTAAAGTTGCAATTAGGTACATAAACATCTCAATTTAGTTTATAAGGCATAATTACCTGTTGGTGCCCTGTAATACCAGGTAAATTTAAATGTCACTTTTTTTTTGCATAAAATGTGTCAAATAGACATCAATTAGGCTCTCAAAATATTTAAAGTTGCATTTTGGTACATAAACATGCCAATTTTGTTCATCAAGACATAATAACCTTTTAGTGACCTGTAATAACAGGTAATGTAAATGTCACTTTTTATGCATAAAATGTGTCAAATAGGCCATCGAACTTTACCTGAAAAATCAATTAGGCTCTTAAATTTTTTAAAGTTGCAATTAGGTACATAAACATCTCAATTTAGTTTATAAGGCATAATTACCTGTTGGTGCCCTGTAATACCAGGTAAATTTAAATGTCACTTTTTTTTTGCATAAAATGTGTCAAATAGACATCAATTAGGCTCTCAAAATATTTAAAGTTGCATTTTGGTACATAAACATGCCAATTTTGTTCATCAAGACATAATAACCTTTTAGTGACCTGTAATAACAGGTAATGTAAATGTCACTTTTTATGCATAAAATGTGTCAAATAGGCCATCGAACTTTACCTGAAAAATCAATTAGGCTCTTAAATTTTTTAAAGTTGCAATTAGGTACATAAACATCTCAATTTAGTTTATAAGGCATAATTACCTGTTGGTGCCCTGTAATACCAGGTAAATTTAAATGTCACTTTTTTTTTGCATAAAATGTGTCAAATAGACATCAATTAGGCTCTCAAAATATTTAAAGTTGCATTTTGGTACATAAACATGCCAATTTTGTTCATCAAGACATAATAACCTTTTAGTGACCTGTAATAACAGGTAATGTAAATGTCACTTTTTATGCATAAAATGTGTCAAATAGGCCATCGAACTTTACCTGAAAAATCAATTAGGCTCTTAAATTTTTTAAAGTTGCAATTAGGTACATAAACATCTCAATTTAGTTTATAAGGCATAATTACCTGTTGGTGCCCTGTAATACCAGGTAAATTTAAATGTCACTTTTTTTTTGCATAAAATGTGTCAAATAGACATCAATTAGGCTCTCAAAATATTTAAAGTTGCATTTTGGTACATAAACATGCCAATTTTGTTCATCAAGACATAATAACCTTTTAGTGACCTGTAATAACAGGTAATGTAAATGTCACTTTTTATGCATAAAATGTGTCAAATAGGCCATCGAACTTTACCTGAAAAATCAATTAGGCTCTTAAATTTTTTAAAGTTGCAATTAGGTACATAAACATCTCAATTTAGTTTATAAGGCATAATTACCTGTTGGTGCCCTGTAATACCAGGTAAATTTAAATGTCACTTTTTTTTTGCATAAAATGTGTCAAATAGACATCAATTAGGCTCTCAAAATATTTAAAGTTGCAATTTGGTACATAAACATGCCAATTTAGTTAATCAAGACAAAATTACCTGTTAGTGACCTGTAATAACAAGTAATGTAAATGTCACTTTTTATGCATAAAATGTGTCAAATAGGCACCTATTAGGCTCTCAAAATATTTAAAGTTGCAATTTGGTACATAAACATGCCAATTTAGTTAATCAAGACAAAATTACCTGTTAGTGACCTGTAATAACAAGTAATGAAAATGTCACTTTTTATGCATAAAATGTGTCAAATAGGCACCTATTAGGCTCTCAAAATATTTAAAGTTGCAATTTGGTACATAAACATGCCAATTTAGTTAATCTAGACATAATTATCTGTTAGTGACCTGTAATAATAGGTAAATGTAAATTTCACTTTTTAAGCATAAAATGTGTCAAATAGGCCATCGAACTTTACCTAAAAAATCAATTACGCCCTTAAAGTTTTTAAAGTTGCAATTAGGTACATAAACCTGTCAATTTAGTTCATAAGCCATAATTACCTGTTGCTGACCTGTAATACCAGGTAAATTTAAATGTCACTTTTTTTTTTTTTGCATAAAATGTGTCAAATAGGCATCAATTAGGCTCTCAAAATATTTAAAGTTTCAATTTGGTACATAAACATGCAAATTTAGTTCATCAAGGCATAATTACCTGTTAGTGACGTGTAATAACAGGTAAATATAAATGTCACTTTTTATGCATAAAATGGGTCAAATAGGTCATCGAACTTTACCTGAAAAATTAATTAGGCCCTTAAAGTTTTTAAAGTTGCAATTAGGTACATAAACATGTCAATTTAGTTTATAAGGCATAATTACCTGTTGGTGACCTGTAATACTAGGTATATTTAAATGTTACTTTTTTTTTGCATAACATGTGTCAAATAGGCATCAATTAGGCTCTCAAAATATTTAAAGTTGCAAGTTGATTTATAAACATGCAAATTTAGTTTATCAAGACAAAATTACCTGTTAGTGACCTGTAATAACAAGTAATGTAAATGTCACTTTTTATGCATAAAATGTGTCAAATAGGCACCTATTAGGCTCTCAAAATATTTAAAGTTGCAATTTGGTACATAAACATGCCAATTTAGTTAATCAAGACATAATTACCTGTTAGTGACCTGTAATAACAAGTAATGTAAATGTCACTTTTTATGCATAAAATGTGTCAAATAGGCACCTATTAGGCTCTCAAAATATTTAAAGTTGCAATTTGGTACATAAATATGCCAATTTAGTTAATCTAGACATAATTATCTGTTAGTGACCTGTAATAATAGGTAAATGTAAATTTCACTTTTTAAGCATAAAATGTGTCAAATAGGCCATCGAACTTTACCTAAAAAATCAATTAGGCCCTTAAAGTTTTTAAAGTTGCAATTAGGTACATAAACCTGTCAATTTAGTTCATAAGCCATAATTACCTGTTGCTGACCTGTAATACCAGGTAAATTTAAATGTCACTTTTTTTTTTTGCATAAAATGTGTCAAATAGGCATCAATTAGGCTCTCAAAATATTTAAAGTTTCAATTTGGTACATCAACATGCCAATTTAGTTCATCAAAGCATAATTACCTGTTAGTGACCTGTAATAACAGGTAAATGTAAATTTCACTTTTTAAACATAAAATGTGTCAAATCGGCCATCGAACTTTACCTAAAAAATCAATTAGGCCCTTAAAGTTTTTCAAGTTGCAATTAGGTACATAAACATGTCAATTTAGTTTATAAGGCATAATTAACTGTTGGTGACCTGTAATACCAGGTAAATTTAAATGTCACATTTTTTTCCATAAAATGTGTCAAATAGGCATCAATTAGGCTCTCAAAATATTAAAGGTTGCAATTTGGTACATAAACATGCAAATTTAGTTAATCAAGACATAATTACCTGTTAGTGACCTGTAATAACAGGTAAATGTAAATGTCACTTTTTAAGCATAAAATGTGTCAAATCGGCCATCGAACTTTATCTAAAAAATAAATTAGGCCCTTAAAGTTTTTAAAGTTGCAATTAGGTACATAAACCTGTCAATTTAGTTCATAAGCCATAATTACCTGTTAGTGACCTGTAATAACAGGTAAATGTAAATGTCACTTTTTAAGCATAAAATGTGTCAAATCGGCCATCGAACTTTATCTAAAAAATAAATTAGGCCCTTAAAGTTTTTAAAGTTGCAATTAGGTACATAAACATGTCAATTTAGTTTATAAAACATAA
>NC_044931.1:4891696-4893231 GCF_003576645.1 Ipomoea triloba | reverse complement strand
AATTTGGTACATAAACATGCCAATTTAGTTAATCTAGACATAATTATCTGTTAGTGACCTGTAATAATAGGTAAATGTAAATTTCACTTTTTAAGCAAAAAATGTGTCAAATAGGCCATCGAACTTTATCTAAAAAATCAATTAGGCCCTTAAAGTTTTTAAAGTTGCAATTAGGTACATAAACCTGTCAATTTAGTTCATAAGCCATAATTACCTGTTGCTGACCTGTAATACCAGGTAAATTTAAATGTCACATTTTTTTCCATAAAATGTGTCAAATAGGCATCAATTAGGCTCTCAAAATATTTAAAGTTGCAATTTGGTACATAAACATGCCAATTTAGTTAATCTAGACATAATTATCTGTTAGTGACCTGTAATAATAGGTAAATGTAAATTTCACTTTTTAAGCATAAAATGTGTCAAATAGGCCATCGAACCTTACCTAAAAAATCAATTAGGCCCTTAAAGTTTTTAAAGTTGCAATTAGGTACATAAACATGTCAATTTCGTTTATAAGGCATAATTAACTGTTGGTGACCTGTAATACCAGGTAAATTTAAATGTCACATTTTTTTCCATAAAATGTGTCAAATAGGCATCAATTAGGCTCTCAAAATATTTAAAGTTGCAATTTGGTACATAAACATGCAAATTTAGTTCATCAAGGCATAATTACCTGTTAGCGACCTGTAATAACAGGTAATGTAAATGTCACTTTTTATGCGTAAAATGTGTCAAATAGGCCATCGAACTTTACCTGAAAAATCAATTAGGCCCTTAAAGTTTTTAAAGTTGCAATTAGGTACATAAACATGTCATTTTAGTTTATAAGGCATAATTACCTGTTGCTGACCTATAATACCAGGTAAATTTAAATGTCACTTTTTTTTTTTTTTTTTTTTTTTGCATAAAATGTGTCAAATAGGCATCAATTAGGCTCTCAAAATATTTAAAGTTGCAATTTGGTACATAAACATGCAAATTTAGTTCATCAAGGCATAATTACCTGTTAGTGACCTGTAATAACAGGTAATGTAAATGTCACTTTTTATGCATAAAATGTGTCAAATAGGACATCGAACTTTACCTGAAAAATCAATTAGGCCCTTAAAATTTTTAAAGTTGCAATTAGATATATAAACATGTCAATTTAGTTTATAAGACATAATTACATGTTGGTGACCTGTAATACCAGGTAAATTTAAATGTCACATTTTTTTCCATAAAATGTGTCAAATAGGCATCAATTAGGCTCTCAAAATATTTAAAGTTGCATTTTGGTACATAAACATGCCAATTTTGTTCATCAAGACATAATAACCTTTTAGTGACCTGTAATAACAGATAAATGTAAATGTCACTTTTTAAGCATAAAATATGTCAAATAGGCCATCGAACTTTACCTGAAAAATCAATTAGGCCCTTAAAGTTTTTGAAGTTGCTATTAGGTACATAAACATGTCAATTTAGTTTATAAGGCATAATTAAATGTTGGTGATCTGTAATACAAGGTAAATTTAAATGTCAATTTT
>NC_044931.1:4884939-4890696 GCF_003576645.1 Ipomoea triloba | reverse complement strand
ATATATATATATATATATATATATATATATATATATATATAATTTATGTGAGTATGTAATTGTATATGTATAAGAAAATCCTTTTGTTAAGTGTGTATGTATAATTATGTTTGTAGTGACAAAAATGGATGATTTTGGTCACTTTATGAATCTTGAAAATTTTGGCTAAGAAATGAATGTTTTGTAATGATTTCAAAAACAAGAATTTGGATGGTGATGTTTTAAAGTATCCTTTTGTGGAAAGTGGTTAAAGTTGATCAAAATCAAATTTTGAGCTTTTATAAAGAGTATGAATATGTCAAGAATATGATTTCAAAACTTATTGAAATGTTTTTTTTTTAGGTATAATCAATATTAGAACCCAAGTTTGAGATTTTTGATAAATTGATTTGGGCAAATGATTTTGGAAGCCTAAGTGCTATATATTATCACATATGAATGATTTTCAAACTTATGGAAGATATGATTAATTTGTAGCATTTTGTTGCATAATAAATGTTAAAGTTATATTCTATATTGTGGAGTACACGCTAAGAACATGCCCGGAGACATGCGTGGACAAGAGAGGCGGAATCATTTAATGAAAGGGGCAATTTTGGTAAAGCTATTTAAAGGCTTAGTTAGGAAATTTTAGAGGGAGTTGGACATGTTTTTCCGATCATAATTTTAGATTAGACTTTTACTTTCAAATCATTGTAGAGAGAAGTTAGAGGAAATTAAACCTAGAGATTTTCATTCTTTGATCCAAGTTTGAAGAAGCAAATTTACATTGAAGATTGTAATTGAATTCTCTTAGGTAATCTACATTTCTACTCTTATTCCTATTTCAATTTGGATTGCAATTTCAATTCCTTGCATGAATTTAGATTTGATGATTTCAATTCTTAGAATGAGTAGCTAATTTCTTCATAGGGATTGAATTGTGTAAAGTTGTGATGCAAAGTGTTGATCTCTAATTCTCAATTGGTGAGATTGATTTACTCTAATTTCTCATGATTGTTGTATTGATTGAATTCTAAGAGTGTTGGCCAATCTCTTGAATGATTAAGGCCTTAACCTAAGCATGTTAGTGATTAGTGTTGAGGCAAGCTCCTTTCAATCATGGATTCCTATGTAGATCTAAGTTTAGGTTAGTAGGGAGGTGTTGTAGGCTAAGTGTTTGATGAAATGCCCCTAGGCCTCTTGGTTTCCTAATAAGCACTCCAATGCTAGGGAGCCTTAGTACACTATTTGTGGAAAAGAACCAAGCTTTAAACACCCTTAAATAACCAATTTGGTAAATCAATACTCTCTTACAATAGTTACACAATGATGCATCACAACCAAACACAATTCGTTCCCTAGTTTCTTTCATTTGATTTGATTCATTACTTGCTTACTTTAGTGAGACTTTCTCAAACAATTGATTTTTACTTTGTGCAAATGATATGCTCTCTTAACCGCTATGCATTCGATTGAAATAACACTAAGTAACCTTCCGCTTTGCCTCATTTGAGATACGATACTCGGGGAGTCAAACTCTTCGTTTTAACCTCTTATTCCATATTCCCACCTCCGCTAAAACTACATCTTTCACTTGAAAATCTTTCAACAATTAGGTTTGAGTAGTCACCAATGTCACATTAACCGTGGAAGACTTACGACTTAAAGCATTAGCTACCATGTTAGCTTTAATTTACCCGGATGATAATTAATAGTGAGGTCATAATCTTTGATTAGCTCCAACCATCGTCGTTGTCTCATGTTTAATTCCTTTTGAGTAAAGTGGTACTTCAAACTCTTGTGGCTCGTGAATTTTTGACAAGATTCTCCATACAGGTAGTGCCTCCAAATTTTTAAAGCAAATACCACAACTGCTAGTTCCAAGTCATGAGTGGGGTAGCTAAATTCATGGGGCTTCAATTGTCGAGAGGCATAGGCTACTACCTTATCATTTTGCATCAGCACACATCCTAATCCTCTTCTTGATGCATCACTATAAATAACAAATCCTCCTTCCCCAGATGGTAGGTCTAGTCAATGTCATAGCAAGAAGTATTTCACAAATATCTTGTAATAACCTACTAAACCTAGAAAACTCCTTACTTATGTAACATTAGTGGGTCTCGGCCATTATGTTATTGCTTCAACCTTAGTTAGGTCTACCGAAATCCCGTCTCCAGAAATTACATGACCAAGAAAAGATACATCCTTAAGCCAAAATTCACATTTACTTAGCTTGGCATACAATTCATTTTCCTTCAAGTTGTGCAAAATGGTCCTTAGATGTTGAGTATGCTTTTCCTCACTCTTTGAATATACCAAAATGTCATCAATGAATACCGCAACAAATTTGTCCAGAAATTCCTTGAGAAGCCTATTCATTAAATCCATAAAGAAAACAAGAGCATTAGTTAGCCGAAATGGCATCACCAAAAATTCATAATGGCCATACCAGGTCCTAAAAGTAGTCTTGGGTACATCACTAGCTTTAACCTTCAATTGATGGTACCTTGATCTCAAATCAATTTTTTGAGAAGTATTTAGCACATAGATGATACTTGTTCTTGACAATAACTTTATTCAATTCCCAATAGTCAATACACAATCGCAAACTGCCATCCTTTTTCTTCACAAATAACACTGGTGCACCCCAAAAAGATACACTAGGTCTAATAAATCTTATATCAAGTCATTCTTGCAATTGCACCTTTAACTCACGTAGCTTAGCTGGTGCTATGCAATAAGGAAACTTTGAGATTGGAGTAGTTCTGGGAAAACCCTCTATTTCAAACTCAATTTCTCTATTTGGAGGTAATCCAAGTAAATGCTCTGGGAACACATCCAAAAATTCCTTAACAATTGGGATATCATCTAACTAAACTTCTCTCTGGTGGGTATCCATTACATAAGCCAAGAAACCACTACACCTTTTTTTCAATTCTTTCTTAGCCTTCAATGTAGAAATTATTTTCAATGGCACTTTTGACACCAACACTCCACTCCTAGGAAAGTGTGCCAAAGTAAAGATAGATTGTCTAAGAATTTGAAATACAACCTTTCTACGAGCAAAATCAATATAGGCATAGTTTTTTTTATAGCCAGTCCATTCTTAATATCACATCAAAATCCTGCATATCTAGTTGAATTAAATCAATTGACACATCACTCCCATTAAGTTGTAGATGACCATCTTGAAACCAAGTGTCACCACAATTTTCCCCATAGGGGTATTAACATACAAATGTTCACTCAACTTCTTAGCTTGCAAATTTAAATTCTTTGCAAACTTTTCATAAATAAAACAATGCAAAGAACCTGAATCACACAGCACGTAAGCATCCACAACTATGTTCCGAATAGGCGACACATTTATCAACGACCTAACTTGAGAGTTCAACACATTTACCAACAAAAGATTTAAACCTAAGCTCTGATACCACTCTGTCACGCCCCACTTCTAGGACATGACCCGGGTATATCATTACGTGAAGACTTGTAACAATACGAAGCCTAACCATGCATACCTCTTGGAATCTTCATAGTAACACTTGAATACACAATAATTTCACAACCCAAAATGGCAAAATATAATCAACTAGTTCTTCCCAAATACTCATCAAATCCACTATTTAATATTTACAATCAAGTGTTGTATGTCCAAAATGCATCACAAACACCAAAACCAAGCACAATGGTTTATCAAAAAAAACAAAGTGGCAAATGGAATATCCAAATAAACAAAAAATCGGTGATGAGCTCCAATACTAAGACTAAATTTCCTAGTTTCAAAAGTCACCTTCGAGACCCCAGCACTTGTTCTCATGCTATTCACATGTCTTTAACTACTCTGAAACACAAGGAAAATACAAATAATGAGCTAATGCCAAGTAAGTGGTACTCTTCTCAACCCTAGATCAAGTAACCTTAATAGAATACCATAAGCTTTATAGTAATAAATAGTTGCAAATCTCGATCTTTAAACTATATCAAAGTCATAATATAATTCTATCGTATTGTGCACAAGTTCCCAAAATAGAAAATTTAGCTTTAGCTACATGGGCATCAACATTATTTCATAACAAAATACTTTCAAAAACTCAAATCATTATTTAACCCATGACTCATTGGCAACCTACAACCACCATTATATCCTTTGGCACAGACCATTATCGGCATAATGGTCCAAAAAGACTCGACGGTTCAGAATGAGTCAGGCTCAACGATTCAGAATGAGCCGAATGGAACGTTTCAACAAATAATTCAAAAGTAAAGACTCAGCGATTCGGAATGAGTTAGGCTCGACGATTCGGAATGAGCCCTCATGAACGTTCCAAGTCGAACAAAACAAACAACAAAATGTAGGTTGCCTCATGAATTTGGCCAAACAATCAAAATAATTCTTATAATCAAATAGCCCACTATAGCAAAAACCATTTCCTTAAAAATCATGTAACAAAGTACATATCCAAAAGTAATATGGAATCCGTATAACTCATAACTTGGCAAAACAAATATAAAACCATAAACTAATAATTGTCAAATAAATTACTTGATCTTCTTTTAAAGAAAAACACCTTAGTACAAATCATACACATACAATTATAATAAAAAATAGTCATGTTCACTTATTCATAAAATCCATACCTAGGCATGCCCAAGTATCTTTAGTCAAGTTTAATAGTCCAAAAAAAAAATAACATAGCAATTCTTCAAACATATACTTAATAATTAATAATAATAATAACCCATATATCAAATAATAGTGAAATCACACTTTAACAATCATAACTAGCTTGAGTCATATTATATCAAAAGCCTAAAATATTTAACTCATTCTAACCCTAAAATGGGTATTCAAGTGGTAGAAATTCCAAAATAGGTTATGGGTTTTGCAAAAATAAGGAGAGAAGGGTTAACCACTTACCTAAAATATCCCAATCTTAGCTATTTAGCTCACCCAAATACTTCTTATCAAAATCCCTAATATTTTCAAACATCAATCTTAAGGCTCCAATGATAAACCCAACTCAAAAGAGTGAAAAATGAAGGTCAAACTCACATAGAATACTCTAATAACTTGAGACCTAAGCTTGATGAAGATGGAGATTAAGGGCCTGTTTACTAACTGGAAATTTTCTCCAGTTTTTTGGAAATTTGGAAAATTAGAAAACAGAAAACATGTTTACTAGCACAGTTTTTCATTTTGAAAATAGGAAATAATTTTCCAGTTTCTAGAAAACTGAAACACTTTTAAAAACTGTTTTCTAAATGGAAAACAAAATCAGCTATCATCTATTAGACTATATGTCACTATAACCACATTCTCACCATTATCTACTTACATATGTGTTCATTACTATGATTACATTCATTATCATCTTCTATCTTTTCTACTTGCATTACTTATTTAAAGATAACTTATTTGCTTATGCTTAAAATTATTCATCATTCACATTATCAAAATTAAAAATTGAAATCTATACCAGGTTTTATATTTTGATTGAACTCAATTGGTTATTCATTCGGATATTTTTAATTATGTTATATCGGATACAAGTTTAGTCCTGATATAGGATATCGAAATTTCACATATATTACTATATCAGAGTTCAAAATAAAAATTATATATATTATATACATGTCCTTCAAATAAATATATCGAAACATATTTTAAATATTATTAGCTCAAAAAATATTAATATTATCTAAAGTAAATTTTATGTGAACTTAATAGGTTATTGGTTCGGATATATTTTTATTTATTGTTAATTTTAT
>NC_044931.1:4882676-4883939 GCF_003576645.1 Ipomoea triloba | reverse complement strand
ATATATATATATATATATATATATATATATATATATATATATATATATATATATATATATATATATATATATATATACTTTGGTTAAGGCTGCTCTTTCCGTGCGAACGTGCCGACTGAAAGTATGCGCCGAAATTGTACATGAATGCACCGCACTACTCCAGCATGCATGGACCGATGCACCACAACTTCTCTATAATGCACCATTGTACCCCAGCACGTCGAACTAAAAGAATGCAGCACAATTACTCCACTAATGCACCATTACTCCACCAATGCACCATACTACACCTCCATGCCAGCACGCCAAACTAAAGGGATGCACGACAATTACTCCACCAATGCACTGCGCTACACTAGTCTAGCATCTTAAGAGACCGGCAGAAACGTTGTGATGCATTCATGTAAAAATTGTAGTGCATTCCTTTCGTCCACACGTTTGAACGGGAACAACAGTATATATATATATATATATATATATATATGCATGATTTGTTCCCCTAAAAAGTCCCCCCCACCTCCCCACTCAAAATCAATCCTAACATGACTTATAACAACTAGGCATGACACTATTGGAGCCGGACCAGAACCCAAAAGGTTCCAGTTATGGTTTCCAGACCTTTAAAAAAAAAAAAGCTGTATGCTGAAAAACCACGTGAACATGGATTAAAATAACAATTCACTTATAGGGCATTTGGTTGGGAGGAAGGGATTAGGAAGGAAAATAATTATAATTCGGTGAGAAAAGTATAAGGTGAGAATAAAGTAGAAATTCAAATTACATTTTTTGATAGGGAGTAATAGAATTCAAATTTCAAATTACATTTAAATATACTTTGGTTAAGGCTGCTCTTTCCGTGCGAACGTGCCGACTGAAAGTATACGCCGAAATTGTACATGAATGCACCACACTACTAACCCAACCAATATATATATATACACACACACACACACACCATAATGACCTATATCATTATAAATAATGGAAAAACATAATTAAAATATTGAGTCTTATTTTAAATACAATTAAAAAAAGATGGGAAAAAGGTCAAATAAGCCCACGAACAATACCTGAAAAGTTAATTAGGCCCTTAAATTTTTAAAAAGTTCAATTAAACCCTTAAACACGATAAATTGAGTCAAAAAAACCTAAAAACCGGTAAATGACATGCCATAGCAGGTCATTTACAATTCAGAGCAATATCCGGCGACCGGCAACCGGCAAAACTGTCGCCGGTCGCCAGATTCTAGCGAAAGGCGGCCA
>NC_044931.1:4880536-4881676 GCF_003576645.1 Ipomoea triloba | reverse complement strand
TAGTAGACCGAGAAGAGAATGGTACTTCCTAAACCTCCCGAGAATAACCACCTTTGCAATGCAATTTGTCATAAACCGTAAACACACTATGATGCATAATGGCTCACTAGAAATTCATTTCCGAGCTTTTCCTTATTGATATCAACAATTTTCTTCGTATCTCGTTCACTACAACATTCATTCATACAATATTCTTTGATTCTTTGTGACAATGGTGCGATTGAGGAAAATAATACATATTCCGTTGATTAAAGACTTATTAATACTTCTAATTTGACCTCCCTAGAGACCGACACAACCCGAGGGTAACCCCAACAATCTTTGATTTTAACAACCACAAAACCGTGGAAAATCACATGGCGTCGTTGCCAGGAAGGGCAAATGGTTGTGATTGACTTGTTTTATATCTTTGAATTAATTGCATTGTTTTGACTTCATTTCAGTTGTTGTTTTTAATTTGTTTGTACTAACCCTCCTAAAACAACTACTTTTTGTTCGGGTATGAATTTTGTTTCTTTCAACATTTTTGAAGGGTGCATGCAAACGCGGGTAGAGAATACCAAGGCCTTCTCACTCTCGATCTTTTAAAAAATCGAGCCACAACGAGAATGATAAAAAGAAAGGCCAAACCTACGGAGATCCTAGTAGACCGAGAGGAGAATGGTACTTTCTAAACCTCCCGAGAATAACCATCTTTGCAATGCAATTTTTCATAAACCGTAAACACACTATGATGCATCATGGCTCACTAGAAATTCATTTCCGAGCTTTTCCTTATTGATATCAACAATTTTCTTCGTATCTCGTTTACTACAACATTCATTCATTCAATATTCTTTGATTCTTTGTGACAATGGTGCGACTGAGGAAAATAATACATATTCCATTGATTAAAGACTTATCAATACTTCTAATTTGACCTCCCTAGAGACCGACACAACCCGAGGATAACCCCAACAATCTTTGATTCTAACATCCACAAAACCGTGGAAAATAATATAACGTCGTTGCCAGGGATGTCAAACGGTTGTTATTGACTTGTATTTTTATCTTCGGAATAATTGCATTGTTTTAACTTCATTTCAATTGTTGTTTTTAATTTGTTTGTACTAAACACTCTAAAACAACTACATTTTGTTC
>NC_044931.1:4871016-4876457 GCF_003576645.1 Ipomoea triloba | reverse complement strand
AATACTTCTAATTTGACCTCCCTAGAGACCGACACAACCCGAGGGTAACCCCAACAATCTTTGATTTTAACAACCACAAAACCGTGGAAAATCACATAACGTCGTTGCCAGGGATGTCAAATGGTTGTTATTGACTTGTATTTTTATCTTCGGAATAATTGCATTGTTTTAACTTCATTTCAATTGTTGTTTTTAATTTGTTTGTACTAAACACCCTAAAACAACTACATTTTGTTCGGGTATGAACTTTGTTTCTTTTAACATTTTTGAAGGGTGAATGCAAACGACGGCTAGAGAATACCAAGGCCTACTCCCTCTCGATCTTTTAATAAACCTAGCCACAACGAGAATGATAAAAAGAAAGGCCAAACCTACGGAGATCCTAGTAGACCGAGAAGAGAATGGTACTTCCTAAACCTCCCGAGAATAACCACCTTTGCAATGCAATTTGTCATAAACCGTAAACACACTATGATGCATCATGGCTCACTAGAAATTCATTTCCGAGCTTTTCCTTATTGATATCAACAATTTTCTTCGTATCTCGTTCACTACAACATTCATTCATTCAATATTCTTTGATTCTATGTGANTCTATGTGACAATGGCGCGACTGAGGAAAATAATACATATTCCATTGATTAAAGACTTATTAATACTTCTAATTTGACCTCCCTAGAGACCGACACAACCTGAGGGTAACCCCAACAATCTTTGATTTTAACAACCACAAAACCGTGGAAAATCACATGGCGTCGTTGCCAGGAAGGGCAAATGGTTGTGATTGACTTGTTTTATATCTTTGAATTAATTGCATTGATTTGACTTCATTTCAGTTGTTGTTTTTAATTTGTTTGTTAAACAACTACTTTTTGTTCGGGTATGAATTTTGTTTCTTTCAACATTTTTGAAGGGTGCATGCAAACGCGGGTAGAGAATACCAAGGCCTTCTCACTCTCGATCTTTTAAAAAATCGAGCCACAACGAGAATGATAAAAAGAAAGGCCAAACCTACGGAGATCCTAGTAGACCGAGAGGAGAATGGTACTTTCTAAACCTCCCGAGAATAACCACCTTTGCAATGCAATTTTTCATAAACCGTAAACACACTATGATGCATCATGGCTCACTAGAAATTCATTTCCGAGCTTTTCCTTATTGATATCAACAATTTTCTTCGTATCTCGTTTACTACAACATTCATTCATTCAATATTCTTTGATTCTTTGTGACAATGGTGCGACTGAGGAAAATAATACATATTCCATTGATTAAAGACTTATCAATACTTCTAATTTGACCTCCCTAGAGACCGACACAACCCGAGGATAACCCCAACAATCTTTGATTCTAACATCCACAAAACCGTGGAAAATAAAATAACGTCGTTGCCAGGGATGTCAAACGGTTGTTATTGACTTGTTTTTTTATCTTCGGAATAATTGCATTGTTTTAACTTCATTTCAATTGTTGTTTTTAATTTGTTTGTACTAAACACCCTAAAACAACTACATTTTGTTCGGGTATGAACTTTGTTTCTTTTAACATTTTTGAAGGGTGAATGCAAACGACGGCTAGAGAATACCAAGGCCTACTCCCTCTCGATCTTTTAATAAACCTAGCCACAACGAGAATGATAAAAAGAAAGGCCAAACCTACGGAGATCCTAGTAGACCGAGAAGAGAATGGTACTTCCTAAACCTCCCGAGAATAACCACCTTTGCAATGCAATTTGTCATAAACCGTAAACACATTATGATGCATCATGGCTCACTAGAAATTCATTTCCGAGCTTTTCCTTATTGATATCAACAATTTTCTTCGTATCTCGTTCACTACCACATTCATTCATACAATATTCTTTGATTCTTTGTGACAATGGTGCGATTGAGGAAAATAATACATATTCCGTTGATTAAAGACTTATTAATACTTCTAATTTGACCTCCCTAGAGACCGGCACAACCCGAGGGTAACCCCAACAATCTTTGATTTTAACAACCACAAAACCGTGGAAAATCACATGGCGTCGTTGCCAGGAAGGGCAAATGGTTGTGATTGACTTGTTTTATATCTTTGAATTAATTGCATTGTTTTGACTTCATTTCAGTAATTGTTTATAATTTGTTTGTACTAACCCTCCTAAAACAACTACTTTTTGTTCTGGTATGAATTTTGTTTCTTTCAACATTTTTGAAGGGTGCATGCAAACGCGGGTAGAGAATACCAAGGCCTTCTCCCTCTCGATCTTTTAAAAAATCGAGCCACAACGAGAATGATAAAAAGAAAGGCCAAACCTGCGGAGATCCTATTAGACTGAGAGGAGAATGGTACTTTCTAATCCTCCCGAGAATAACCACCTTTGCAATGCAATTTTTCATAAACCGTAAACACACTATGATGCATCATGGCTCACTAGAAATTCATTTCCGAGCTTTTCCTTATTGATATCAACAATTTTCTTCGTATCTCGTTTACTACAACATTCATTCATTCAATATTCTTTGATTCTTTGTGACAATGGTGCGACTGAGGAAAATAATACATATTCCATTGATTAAAGACTTATCAATACTTCTAATTTGACCTCCCTAGAGACCGACACAACCCGAGGATAACCCCAACAATCTTTGATTCTAACATCCACAAAACCGTGGAATATAAAATAACGTCGTTGCCAGGGATGTCAAACGGTTGTTATTGACTTGTTTTTTTATCTTCGGAATAATTGCATTGTTTTAACTTCATTTCAATTGTTGTTTTTAATTTGTTTGTACTAAACACTCTAAAACAACTACATTTTGTTCGGGTATGAACTTTGTTTCTTTTAACATTTTTGAAGGGTGAATGCAAACGACGGCTAGAGAATACCAAGGCCTACTCCCTCTCGATCTTTTAATAAACCTAGCCACAACGAGAATGATAAAAAGAAAGGCCAAACCTACGGAGATCCTAGTAGACCGAGAAGAGAATGGTACTTCCTAAACCTCCCGAGAATAACCACCTTTGCAATGCAATTTGTCATAAACCGTAAACACACTATGATTGTAACACCCCAATTTCTGCTCCGACAACTATTACAATATGCGTAATATAACGCTGCGGAAGCTTACATCTTACAGCAGTAAACTGGGTGCTACCGCCACACTTAGAGTGAAGCCTATCACCTCTTTGATAAAACTTCCACTATAAGTGCACAGGCTAAAAGAAACACACTCAACATCAACACCCCAAACATCAAAATATAATATTCTAGGCATATATATTAATATCAAAAGGTATTTATAAGAATTTGCCCGACGGCTGTTATTACAAACTCCGGGTCCTCCACAACCTAACAGACTAGAGTCAGCCAAAACTAAGGTTACCAAAAGATATTTACTGGGCTGACTGGGGTTGCTGGAGTATAGTCAGGGGATGCTGGAGTATAGCCTGGAGAGCTTTGAGAATCGGGTGGAGAAAAGGGGTCTCTGTTCGGCGTGTCATGCAAAGTCTGACCAACAAAAGTAGGTCCCGGGCAAACATGATCAGGAGTGTTTGCCGGGCTACAGGATCCTTCACTGGATGACATCTGAAATGACGTACACGGTGAAGTGTAATTAGCACAACGGCTAAGTAAGGTAATCCATTTGTCACTTCCATCAGGTAAAAGTTTTGACAAATATTTCATAAAGGTAAATACACATTACCAAATATGGTGTCCATGCCTTTCATTACTGCAATCAACAATTAATGCCATATAATCACAAGCATATAATGAGTATATAAGTCACAACACATTTCCTTATCAAACTTCCTAGTTCATCAAACTAGGTTGCCTTTGATTTCTTTTCATACAGGATAGGTTTTCAGAACTATCCCTGTCTATCACACATGTCAATGCCACAATTATGACTTCTAGTTGTCTTCAATTATGAAAACGTTACTTAGTTTCTGACTAGAAGCAAGAGACCTTATTGAGGATACAAATTTCTTTGACTAGACCGAAATCAGATCTGGACATGGGGATTACGGTCCTGCCCCAAGTCTCGTTCATGATCCCTTGGACGAAGGTTCATCATTTTGGTCCCTAGTTTGGCCCCACCTAGGTCCATAAAGCTGATACCAACCCGAAAATGACATGAGTATCTATACTTAAGTGTGCACACCCCCACGGCCTACGCCTGACTGAGTGATATAGAAAACTCCCCTGCGCCTGACTGAGTGACGCAGAGCCTCCCTACGCCTGACGAAGTGACGTAGAGACTCCCTACGCCTGACGAAGTGACGTAGAGACTTGGCGAATAGACTTCGCTTTACGTATGAATAAAACCTGCGCCTGACTGAGTGACGCAGAAACTCCCTACGCCTGACGAAGTGACGTAGAGGCTTGGCATATACTGCCGTACATATATTGAAGAAGACCATCGGTACTATAGCCCGAGGTAATATAAATGACAAGGTCCTCTTTAACTTCTTGAAACTAAGGTTTTAAAAACATTTCCCCTCCTTTCTCATCTTCTTTTGGACATTTTCCACAAAATCAAGTCCCCATTTTGAAAACAATTACCATTCTCAACTTGGTTCACAAGTCTCGTCTCTCAAAACATCTTTCTCAAAACATTTTCCATCATCACACTACACATTTGTATATATGCATACCACATAAGCCTAACACTTTCCACATATTTATGCATATTCACTAAAGGTACACATACCAAATATATACATATTACAACACTCCATTTAAATATACATACATACTCATATATGTACATATATTATAATACACACATTACACGTATATATATATATATACATACCACATATATATATACTTAATACTCATACCATATATAATATGTATATATTACTTATATACACATGCGTAGGTTATGCTACACATCCAATATATATAAATATGTAATGCTATTTTCATATATATAAATATATCACACACATACATATACAATATATATATACCACACGCACACATCATATATATATTACACACACTCACAATTATCATTAACACATCAATAATCATACTAAGCGTAATTCAGAAAATTTCAGCTTGGCGCAGTCCGAAAGATTGAGCCGGTAAAAATAGTTCCCGAACTCTTTTTCACTTGAAATGTTTATGGTAGAACCCCAACTTATAGTACTTGATGTCCATAAAAAGTTTTGGTCATTTTGGTTCGCGAATAAACACAGAAAATTCCATTTTTGCCCTTGGCAGTGGGCTGTCCGGAATTCTGTCTCTCTCTGGACCAGTTTTGGGAAAAATTCCGAAAACCATACTTCCACTACTCCGATCATTATGAAATTTTATATGCGGGTTCTACACTTATAGAAATACATGTCTAAAAAAATTGGATCAAAATACCTTACCAATTTTTCCCAATAAATTTCGGAAGTTACTGCCAGAACCTACCCTGATTTCCTTTCACTATTTTCACAAG
>NC_044931.1:4869100-4870016 GCF_003576645.1 Ipomoea triloba | reverse complement strand
TTTGACAGCCTAATTGACTTTAAAGATAAAAATTAATAGCCTATCTGATACATTTTATGCAAAAAAAAAGTGACATTTTATTTACCCGGTATTACAGCTTACTAACAGGTAATTATGCATTGATGACAAAATTGGCATGTTTACTAACAGGTAATTATGCATTGATGACAAAATTGGCATGTTTATGTATCTAATTGCAACTTTTGATGACAAAATTGGCATGTTTATGTATCTAATTGCAACTTTAAAAAGTTTAATTGGCATGTTTATGTATCTAATTGCAACTTTAAAAAGTTTCAGGGTCTAATTGACTTTACAAATAAAGTTTGATGTCCTATTTGATACATTTTATACAAAAAAAAAAAAAGTGACATTTTTATTTACCTGGTATTACAGATCACTAGCAGGTAATTATGCCTTGATGACTAAATTGACATGTTTATGTATCTAATTGCAACTTTAAAGAGTTTGAGGGCCTAATTGACTTTAGAGATAAAGTCTGATGGCCTATTTGATATATTTTATGCAAAAAAAAAGTGAAATTTTTATTTACCTGTTATTACAGGTCACTAACAGGTAAATATGCCTTGATGACTAAATTGATATGTTTATGTATCTAATTGCAACTTTAAAAAGTTTGAGGGTCTAACTGACTTTACAGATAAATATTGATGGCCTATTTGATAAATTTTATGCAAAAAAAGTGAAATTTTTATTTATCTGTTATTACAGGTCACTATCAGGTAATTATGCTTTAATGACTAAATTGACATGTTTATATATCTAATTGCAACTTTAAAAAGTTTGAGGGTCTAACTTACTTTACAGATAAATATTGATGGCCTATTTGATAAATTTTATGCAAAAAAAGTGAAATTTTTATTTACCTGTTATTACAGGTCACTAACAGGTAAAT
>NC_044931.1:4867940-4868100 GCF_003576645.1 Ipomoea triloba | reverse complement strand
CTTATGAGCCCGGCAGTCTTTCTGTCTTTGAGTGAATTAGGTTGAGATAACTTAAGTCTCATTACAATCTTCGGATCCTTATGAGTCCGGCAGTCTGCCTGCCTTTGAGTGAGTTAGGTTGAGATAACCTAAGTCTCATTTCGATCTTCGGATCCTTATG
>NC_044931.1:4867383-4867539 GCF_003576645.1 Ipomoea triloba | reverse complement strand
TCGGATCCTTATGAGTCCGGCAGTCTGTCTGCCTTTGAGTGAGTTAGGTTGAGATAACTTAAGTCTCATTTCGATCTTCGGATCCTTATGATTCCGGCAGTCTGCATGCCTTTGAGTGAGTTAGGTTGAGATAACCAAAGTCTCATTTCGATCTTC
>NC_044931.1:4866209-4866383 GCF_003576645.1 Ipomoea triloba | reverse complement strand
AGGCCGGAGTCCTGAAAATGGAGTCGACACTCGCTCAACCGTGCCTCCCTGAAAAGGGAGTGTGAGAAAGAAGTCATAAGGTTGGTATTTTGGTTAGACCGGAGTCCTGAAAATGGTGTCGGCACTCGGTCAACCGTGCCTCCCTGAAAAGGGAGTGCGAGAAAGAAGTCATAA
>NC_044931.1:4863761-4865922 GCF_003576645.1 Ipomoea triloba | reverse complement strand
AAATGGAGTCGGCACTCGGTCAACCGTGCCTCGCTGAAAAGGGAGTGTGAAAAGAAGTCATAAGGATGGCGTTTTGGTTAGGCCGGAGTCCTGAAAATGGAGTCGGCACTCGGTCAACCACGCTTCCCTGAAAACGGAGTGTGAAAAGAAGTTATAAGTGTTAGGAACATCATGTAATAGGTTCGATGATACCAACTGTTAAGTAGAAATCCCCAAGTCTCGATGCATAGGCAAAAACGCTGTAAGTTCGACAAGTAAACCAAGAGCGAAAATACAACCGGGTAACTTTGAGCTCAACTCGGAAAATATTTAAGCTTGAGGGAAATTTGTTTGAACATCTTAGAAGTCTCGTGTGTTGTAATCATATAGACAGATCAGAAGAAAGCATGGGATAACACTGGAGGAATAAGGGTCTGCGAGACATCAACTAAGTCTCGAGACATAAGCAGAGTTCGAGAGGTAGGACCTCTCGATACAGTTATCCAGTTCGAGACATAAACAGAGTTCGAGAGATAGATCTCTCGATATTTGAGTTCGAGACATTAAGCAATCAAGACATCAACCTTGGTCTCGATACACTAACAATTCTCCAACAAAGCTGAATGACGGTCATACTTAAAGTATGGAGAAGAAGAATATCATGGAGATGGAATACTGAAGAGGTGCCGAACGTGAAGATTTCAAAATGGGCGGAAATGGATGACACGTCAGATTTCCACCACAAACGGTCAAAAGGTGCACCAATGCTGAAGTGGTCTGATTCCCTACAAACAAGGAATAATGGGAATATAAAAAGAGTAACTTTTACCAAAAGACGAAAGTGGAGCATGGACTCAAGAAAAGTGAACTATGGAACATTCACTACAAGACAAAGAGGTTCAAGTTACAAGATCACCACTCCATGAAATATGCTGAAAATATGCAAGACCCATGATCAGCATGGGAGACAAATTTCAAACGGAATAATTTTCCCTCCAACGGAATTATTCCTCTACTCTCATATATAAGGACGTAAAGACAGAGAAGAGAAGAGAAGTGAAGGAGTTCGAAATTCTTAAGAAGTGTCAGTCTAAAACGTTCAAGTGCAAGTGCTCAACTTGGAATATCATCCTGATATTCAAAATAGCGAGAAAACACATCTTAGTGTTTCAAGAGAGTTACAAAGCTTAAACTGTTATACATCCAGAAGGTGACCGAAGCTGCTCTACATTGAAGTTGATTCAACGATAGCTTGTGGTCAGATTGGAGTCTGTTACATTCAACTGTGACAACCAAAAACACCTTGCTTTGGATTAAGCAAGAGAGGTGGAGTAACCTGGCAGCTGTCCGAGTGAAAGAAACCTGAGGCTTGACGCGGGCTTGGTGATCAAAGGTCAAGTGCTCGAGAGGTGGAGTAGCTGGAAGCGGGGAGAAAAACCTTGGAGAGGCGGAGTAACCTGGGAGCTGTCTTGTGAAGATCCTGAGGCTTGACGCGGGCTTGGGGATCAAAGGTCAAGTGCTCGAGAGGTGGAGTAACAAGAAGCGGGGCGAAAAACCTGAGGCTTGAGGCAGGCTTCGTGATCAAAGCTCAAGCGCTCGATATTGTACTAAATAAGGGAAGTTTTTAGTGCAATCCTTCCAGGGAGTTTCTGGAAGAAGAGTGGACGTAGGCGGGTTGGCCGAACCACTTAAAAATCTCTCTTGCATTTACTTACTGTTTTTATCTCTCGCTAACCTCTCGATTGCACTGCATATAAACGCACTTCTCGAACTAACTCAAACTCGTGCTAACTAAAAGGGGATAACATTTCCGCTGCGCATAAAACTTTGTCTTCACCTCGTGAGTTATCGAACCTAAACATCCTAAGTTCAATACACACGAGAGGTTGAAAAGATTTGCAAAATCTTATACAAGTCTATTCACCCCCCCTCTAGACTTGTACCCCATCCCCTTGGGACCAACAATTGGTATCAGAGCAAGTTCTCTGATCGATATAAACCTTTGTTTATATTGCCTAGAGATCCTTCTTTGAAAAATCCTTTAAAAGTTTTCAAAGCACGAGATAATTCTTCAAATATGGATAACATGTTGTCGAGACATCTTCTCTTTGATCTTAGCAGGTTCGATGACTGGAAAACACGCATGCTTGCGTATCTATCAGCACTCCATGATGAGATGGCC